>NC_037681.1:102154254-102313129 GCF_003255815.1 Theropithecus gelada
TGGAATGCAGTGGCGCGATCTCGGCTCACTGCAAGCTCCGCCTCCCAGGTTCAGGCCATTCTCCTGCCTCAGCCTCCGAGTAGCTGGGACTACAGGCGCCCGCCACCACGCCCGGCTAGTTTTTTGTATTTTTAGTAGAGACGGGGTTTCACCATGTTAGCCAGGATGGTCTCGATCTCCTGACCTCGTGATCCGCCCGCCTCGGCCTCCCAAAGTGCTGGGATTACAGGCTTGAGCCACCGCGCCCGGCCGGTAGTTCTGATTTAAAAAGAATTACATTTACTCTATTAATTTGGGAATTATTGCCTTTTAACAATAACAAGTCTTTCAATCTGTGAACATTAAATAAATTTTTGTTTATTTGGTTTTCCTTAATTTTTTCAATCATATTTTACACTTTTCAATGTACAAATTTTACACATCTTATGTTAAATTTATCCCTACATAGTTTACTTTTTTGATACTATTGCAAATAGAATTGTTTTATTAATTTCATTTTCAGATTGTTCATTGCCAGAATGTAGAAATACAAATGATATTTGTATATTGATCTTACAACTTGTGACCTTCCTGAATGCACTTATAAGCTCTAGTATTTTTATGAATTCCTTACTATTTTCTATGCATATGATTGTGTTATCTGCACATAGTAATTTTTATTTCTTTCTTTGCAACCTGGATATTTTGAATTTTTCTGTTGCCTAATTTTGCTAGTTTTAATTTCTACTACAATATAATATTAAGTAGAATTGATGACAGTAGATATCTTCACCTTATTTCTAAATTTACTTAGTGTGATGTTAAACTGTAGAGTTTTTAAAATTATATTTTAGACACCCTTCATTGGATCGATACATTTTCTTCTAGTTTGTTGAGTTTTTAAAAATGATGAAACAATGTTGAATTTTGTCAAGTTTTTTTTCCAGTTTTTATTGGGATGATCGTGTGCTTTTTTTCTTTTCTTCTATTAATATGGGGTATTACACTGGTTTATTTTTTATTTATTGAACCAACCTTGCATTCGTAGAATAATTTCACTTACTCATGATGTGTAATTTTCTTTATGTTATTAGATTCAGTTTGCTAGTATTTACTTGAGGATTTATGAAACTCTATTCATAAGGGACACTAGTTTACAGAGTTTTAAAAATACGTTTTCATGGTTTTTGAATTGCAGTACTACTGGCCTTATCAAATGAATTCAAAAGCGGTTCCTCCTCTTCTTGTTTTTGGAAAAGTTTGAACGTATTGGTGTTTATTAAAACCTCGGGACTACATGTCTTCAGTAGTGTGGTCCTGAGATTTTCTTGGTGAGAAGTTTTTTGATTGTTAATTCAGTAGTGGTGATTCTATTTCAACTTTCTGGGTTTTTTCTTGAGAAAGTTTCGCTGGTCTGTGTCTAGGAATTTTCCAATTTTATCTGAGTTATCTAATTTGTTAGCATATAATTGCTCATGGTGTTTTCACAAAATCTTTTTGTTTTTGTAAATTTTGTAGAAATGACTTATTCTTCATGTTTTATTTAGTAATTTAATTCTTCTCTCTTTCTTGTTCAGTCTACATAGTGGTTTGTCAATACTGTTGATTTTTTCAAAAAACTGTCTTTTGATTTTGTTAATTTCCTGTACTGTTTTTATTTTTATTTCATTTAATCACTGAAACTTTTATTATTTTCTTCCTTAGCCTGCTTTAAAAATTTTTAATATAGCTATTTGCAGCTATAGGTTTCTCTTTGTGCATGTCTTCAGATTTATTTCACTTATTTCAATATACTAGAGGAATGGGTGTTTATACTTGTTATGTTTTCCAGGTAATTGGACTCCTACCATTCTTTGTTGCTACTATTTTTGTCTAAATTTTATTTTGTGTAACATTCCTATAGTAATCCCAGTTCTCTTTTGATTATTCTTCACGTGATATATCTTTTTTCATCCTTTTACTTCCAATATATTTACATCATTAAATAAGAAGTGTTTGATTTTATAGATAATACAGTTGAATAGTTTTTTAAAAAATCCATTCTGTCAATCTCCATTTAAACTGGAGAGCTTAATTCATTTAAATTTAATGTAATTACTGCTAAGGTAAGGCTTACATCTGCCATTTGCTATTTCTTTTCTATATATCTTGTATCTTCTTTGTTTCTCAGTTTCTCCATTATTGCATTCTTTTGTGTTAAATAGATATTTTATAGTGTCTCATTTTAATATCCTTCTAATTTCTTTATATAACTTTAAGTTATTTTTCTTAATGGTGGCTCTGAGGACTACTTTTGACATTATAACTCATAATAACCTAGTTGGATTAATACCAACCTAATTTCAATATTATGCAAAATATTCTTCTCTATAGCTCCTTTACTCCTTCTCATAATTTTGCACTTATTGTCATACAGACTATTTCTATATACATTGTGTGTTTATCAGCTTAGATTTAGATTTATTGCATTATACAGTTATCTTTACAATCAGATAGGAAAAAAATAGGAATTACAAATAAACCTTTAAGCCTTAGCTAGTCAGCTAAGCCTCAACTGTTATCCAACACACAAGGCAGTCATTAAATTAATTATTTGCCTTTAATTATTTTCAGCAGTCCCTGTGGAAAAGTCATTGAAAGATCTTCAACTCAAGCCCAACATGGGCAGAATAGCAAGTGCTGCTCTCCATGTTAAACAATGACAATTCTTTGGTAACAGACTTTGAAAGTTCTCTAGTTATGTCCTGTTTGCTATAATCTGCTCCTTTCAGTAGTTGAGATGCTATATGCTTTTATTGTAAAGATGACTTTTTTTAATGCTATCACAAAGCTGAAGAGTGGGGCATAAGAGTAGGGAAAGTAAAAACTCCATAAAGCCCCCTGTTCTTACTGAGGTTCAGCTGTTTTCCCCAAGAAAATGTTCTCTGGATTGCTGCATGCTTTAGTTAATTTCCCAAGTCAGAAAGAGTTGCTTCTGACAATTTTTGTTATTTTTCTCATTACTCTTTTAAAGATGAATATTGTGGGAAGTCAGTGCTTTTCTGTTTCACTCATGTTACCCCTGCAATAAATCTTGATCATGATCTTACCAGGCTGTCCCTGAGCCCCAGTGATAAATTATGGTGTTCAGGATCACCACTTATACCTTAATTCAACCAGAGCCTCTCACTTTTTCTGATATTCTACATATTACCTCCATGGTTACCTTCTCAAGTCTCAAGTCTCTGTTGATTCACTTAAGCCCCATTCTTCCCTGTGGTAGCAAAGAAAGTTCATTGTCACCTTTAATTTTGGATATCTGGAAAGAAATGTTCCTTGGCTCAAATTGTTACAAATCTTAGTAGTTCAGTTCTTTCTGCTTTCACACTTGCAGTCTTCCTCCCAAGAGTTTAGGTCAGCAATTAACATACCAGATTCTTTCTCTTGGAAGAAGCCCCTGTTGTTATTTCTGCTAAATGTCTTCTGCCAGAATCACTTTAGTCCTTTAGATATAATAATACTATTGAACATCACAAGCAAGATTTTGGTGTTCTCAATATAGCCTTTACTCAAGAGGTTACTCTAAGACTGCAAAATATTTTTAGATAAACTTACTAGCTTGGAGAAGGAAATTAGGCTATTCTTCCTAGAAGCATATGTGAACTAAAATACTTGAATATATAAAACTGAAAGACTGCCCTGGAATCTTTCCAGCTAAAGCTTCAGGTCTTTGAGTAACTCCTAAATTATTTTACATATGGCATATTTATATAACAGAATATTGTGAGACAGTTAAGGTTGATGTGCCTTAAAGATTATTTGCAATTTGGAAACAAAATGAAGTCAGAACAAGTCAAATCAGGACTGTAAGGACTGTAAGATGCCTAATTATTTCCCACCAAAATTGCCCTTTTTTGATTGGAATAATCAGCAGGAGCTTTGCTGTGGTGGAGAAGGGCTCTCTGGTGAAGTTCTCTGGGTGTTTTTCTGCTAAAGCTTTGGCTACCTTTCTCAAAACACTCTAAAAAATCACAGATGTCATCATTTCAAAGCCATCCAGAAAGTTGGCAAGCAAAATGCCTTGAGCATTTCAAAAAAAACTGTTGCCGTGGCCTTTGTTCTTGATAGGTCCACTTTTGGTTTGACTGGACCACTTCCAACTCTTGGTAGCCATCACTTTGATTATGCTTTGTCTTCAGGATCATACTGGTAAAGCCATGTTTCATTTGCTGTTAAAATTTTTCAAGAAACAAAAAAGCTTCAATGTCTCAAAATCACTTGTTTAAAATTTCCACTGAAAGCTCCACTCTTGTCTGCAGCTGATCTGGGTGCAATGGTTGTCAAACACATCAAGTTGAAAGTTTGCTCAACACTAATTTTTCAGTCAGAATTGTGTAAGCTGAACCATTTGAGATGTCTATGGTGTTGTCTATAATTTCTGTTGTTAATCATCTGTCCTCTTTAATCAGGATACAAACAGGATGATTTTTTTCCTTGCAAATTGATGTAGATGGCCTGCCACTGTCGGCTTCATTTTCAGTATTCTCTTTTCCCTTCTCAAAATAAGTTATCCATTTGTAAACTGCTGATTTATTTTGGTGCATTGTCCTAATAAACTTTTTTTAAAGTATCAATGATTTCACCATTCTTCCACCCAAGCTTCCCCATAAATTTAATGTTTGTTCTTGTTTCAATTGTATCAGAATTCATGTTAGCCTGATAGAGGTTTTTGTCAAACTGCTGTCTTATTTTTCTTATTGCCTCAAACTAGATGCTGTTTAGGCATATCTTAACAAATTAGTACAAGTTTATTTTGCTGCAATTTTTTTTTGAAATGCATGCATAGTTTTTTATGATATGCATTTTTTTATGAACCCGTATGCCTTCATTTTTACATACTGAATGCTGGAAGTGATGCTCTGTGACTTCTGAAACTAGGGCATATGACTCTTATGCATTCCCACTCTGTCCATTGGGGATGTTTACTCTTGGAATTCAGCCATTGTGGATAAGAAAGTTCAGTCTATGAAAAGGCTGACATAGAGAGGAACCAATGTCCTGGCCCACAGACTTGGTGAGTTCCCACCTGGCAACCAGCATTAACATACCCATCATGTGAGGCAGCCGTTTGACAGTGGGTCCCAGGCCATAGCTGAATAGCAAAATATATACATGTTTATATACTTATGTAGAGTTTTGGTCAAATTGAAGATGTATGAGTAAAATAATTATTTTTATTTAAAGAGACTCATATTTGCAGTTGTTTGTTACACAACAATAAATTACCTGGGTTTTTGGTACCTGGAAGAAGGGAGTTACTATGGAAAAACAAAAAGGCAAGACATGTTTGCATTAACTTTGGAACAAGACAGAAGAAAGCTGGGAAAGGCTTTTAGAACACTGTTAGTGAAATCATGAAGGTCCTTGAGGAGAATATTAGTGAAAGCTTAAAAAAAGTGAGGAAAAAATATTTTTATAGCTACAGAAAAAGAGATCCTTGCTATGTATCATGAAACTTTGGCAATCCTCTTCCCTGTAGTAATGTGGAAAATGCAAAATATATTATTCAAGCTACATTATCAAGTTATTTTAAAAAAACATTAAGTCAAACTGTTGAAAGAACCATCTGGCTTCTTTATTTTTACCTGTAAGAAGAAGATGGGCCAGGCATGGTGCTTCACACCTGTAATCCCAGTACTTTGGTGGGGCTGAAGTTAGAGGATCACATCAACTCAGGATTTCAAAACCAGCCTGGGTAACAAAGAGAGACTTCATCTCTACAAAAAAAAAAAAAAAAAAAATTAATAGCCAGGCATTGTACCTGTAGTCCTAGCTACTAGGGAGTCTGAGGTGGGAGGATCACTTGAACTCAGCAGGTCAAGGCTGCAGTGATCCCTGAGAGTGCCACTGCATTCCAGCCTGGGTAACAGAGTGAAACCTTGTATAAAAAAGAAAGAAACAAAGGAAGAGGAAAGAAAAGAAAGAAAGAAAGAAAGGAAGGAAGGAAGGAAGGAAGGAAGGAAGGAAGGAAGGAAGGAAGGGAGGGAAGGAAGGAAGGAAGGAGAAGTCAAAGCAGCAGCAGCAGCAGCAGCAGAAGAAGAAGAAGAAGAAGAAGAAGAGAAAAAGGAGAGGAAGAAGAAGAAGAGAAAAGAGAAGAAGAAAAGAAGGAGAAGGAGGAGGAGGAGGAGGAGAAGGAGGAGAAGGAGGAGAAGGAGAAGAAAAAGAAGGGGAAGAAGAAGAAGAGAGAAGGAGAAGAAAAAGAAGAAGAGAAAAAGAAGAGAAGAAGAAGAGAAGAAGAGGAGGAGGGGGAGGAGGAGGAGGAGAAGAAAGAAGAAGAAGAAGAAGAAAGAAGAAGAAGAAGAAGAGAAAAAGAAGGAGAAGAAGAAGAGAAAAAGGAGGGGAAGAAGAAGAGAAAAAGAAGAGAGGAAGAAGGAGGAGGAGAAGAGAAAAAGAAGAAGAAGAAGAGAAAAAGAAGAAAAGAAGGAGGAGGAAGAGGAGGAGAAGAAGAAGAGAAAAAGGAGAAGAAGAAGAGAAAAAGGAGAGGAAGAAGAAGAAGAGAAAAGAAGGGGAGAAGAAGAGGAGGAGGAGGAGAAGAAAAGAAAGAAGAAGAAGAAGAAGAAGAAGAAGAAGAAGAAAGAAGAAAGAAGAAAGAAGAAAGAAGAAAGAAGAAAGAAGAAAGAAGGAGAAGGAGAAGGAGAAGGAGAAGGAGAAGAAGAAGGAGGAGGAGGAGGAGGAGGAGGAGGAGGAGGAAGAAGAGGAAGAAGAAGGAAGAAGAAGGGAGAAGAAGAAAAGAAAGAAGAAGAAAGAAGAAGAAGAAAGAAAAAGAAGGAAGAAGGAAGAAGGAAGAAGAAGAAGAAGAAAAAAAAGAGAGGAAGAAAGGAGGAGGAGGAGAGAGAGAGAAAAGAGAAGAAAGAAAAAGAAGAAGAAGAAAATAGCAACCTAAAAGACATTGTTAAATCTCTAAGCCTAGGCCATCTGGGTTTGAAAAAAAAATCTTGTCTCAATTTTAGCCCCTCCTGGTAGAAATTTATTTTTAGATTAAGAAAGAATCTCAAGTCAAAAATCATAGTCTCAGAAGGACATGTGGGGTTCCCTCATAAGATTATTCAAGCAGGCAAATACCTTACAAAAATATTAAGGACATGCCCTGTAGAATTTCTTGATGTGATGATGGAATTTCTAAGACTGCTAATCATATTATCCCATTGAAGTCTCCACAGATCCCCTGACAGAGAAGGGCTTATTTGAGAAAGATGTGGGGGTATGATTTTTGTGTTATGGAGTGGGTTATAAATTGTTATATAGGAAAACCAAAATGTATCTTATAAAAATTATACCAATTAGACTAAAGATACAGAAAAATACAAAATGAAAAGATATCTTTAGACTCCTAGTTTCTATATATACAAATCAGTCTGAGAAAACTACTCGATTATAAATATGGGTTACTTTTTGTGGAAAAGGAAGATTGTTAGAATATAAAACAAAACAAAACAAAACAAAAAGCAAAAGGTCGACCCTAAGCCATTGGAAACAACCTCCTGGGAATAGGACCAAATTCTAATCAAGTGACTTACAACAGAAATTTTAGAATTATTATGAAACAGGATGTGTTCTGTTTCTCCCATTGTCTGCCTTTTTGAAGGGTAGTGTGACTATAGCGGTTACCATACTCATTTCTATCACTGTACATTGCATTTGTGGGTGGCAGATATCTTGTCTCATTCAGTCTTTAGATTGAGAGCAACAGAATGAAGAGCCTCATCTGCCCTTGAACATGATGTAGATAACTAGATTCTAGGCTGGGATTTGATGCCGTAATGGCATTACACTTGAGGGTCTTGATACAGAGAGGAAAGTAGTTTGCATATAGAAGAGATGCAAATTGTTGTACTCAGAGGGAACCTGTGGCAGATTAATTTTCTCAAGATGGTGATTAATGTTCTCAGTGGACATTTTAACCATTGCAACATGCACAGTATGGAAGAAATGAGGCTACATGAATTCTGAGGCTAGATTATAAATATGTCATACACATTTGCCTTTTGCTTTGGGGATCCTTGCTCTTAAAAACCTGTCACTATACTATAAAAAACCCTAAACTAGTCCATGGGGATAAAATAAGCAAAGAACTTTAGGTAGTGTCAAGCACTCCCCCGAAATGCTAGCAACCTGGGTAAGAAATAAGTATAGTGACAACCATGGGTGGAAAAATAACTTCATATTAAAATGATTTGAGGAAAAAAAGTTTAGGAAGAAAAGAGTAGGAGACTTATTGGTGCATTTTAGAAATATTTTTTTGTAGCAAAGTCTTAAATTGAATCACAATAGAAATCCAGACTCTCAAAGTCTCAGATATTTTGATCCAAGTGTAGACAGGTGTGTTTGAAATTCTGTGAGTCAGCTCCCATGACACATCCTAGTGGTTCCAGAGACTTAGATACATGAGAAAATGGTTAGAAAACTGCTGAATTATATAATTTATATATCCCTATGCCACTTCAATCCTCACTTTATGAATAATGGGCAATTATTAAAACATGGGGGAATAGACTGAAGCTCATGTGAGGTTGGAGAAGACTTCTGAGTTTCCATGTAAGTGCCCATCTGCCCCGTGTCATCTGTAAGTGGTGAATACTGTACATTGGAAATAACATAATGGACATTAAATCTAGTAGGGTTCACACAGAACAAGTCATTTTTAACCAATCTCAATTACTTCTCTGACAGACTTACAGACTGTTTATGACAGAATTCAATAAACAGAGCTGCATTCCAGTGAGGCAGTTGTCATTGTCTCTTGCCATAGCCTAGCTTATGACAAGAACTGGATAGAAGAGTGGTTAGATAGAATATAATATAGTCCAATAACTTCTCCAATGATACTGGTTAATAGAGCACTGTCAATATGCACAAGGTTTCTAGCATTTGTCTTAGGACTGACACCTCTACATTTTCTGACCCCATCAATAATTTACATGGGCAAATATGAAATGTACTAACCAAAAGTACAGAAAAATATAATAGATAACAGAATAAGAATCTCAAAAATACCTGATAAGCTGAGACAAAAAGTAATCCTGAAAACATATAACTTAACAAAAATAAGTACATTTGATCTATTGAAGCCAATTACTTTAAAGACTGGAACAGAACTATCTCAAGGATACTAATGCCCCCTTTAGGGACAGTAAATGCAATGTGAATTAGCACAGTGACATGGCAACCTCCAAATCATTTTTCTGGTTAATTTCCAATTTAGAACAATTATTAAGAAAGCAGCAAAGGATAAATCATTTTGTAATAAAAGTTGTATAATATAGTTTACACAATAGATACATACTATTTATGAAATGGAAAACCATGCAGCAATAATATTTTAAATAAAGCTACATGCAATTGTATTAATGAGTCTCAGGAATACAATATTTCATAAGAAAACACAAATCATAGAAAAATAGAATATGATCATATTTACACAATTTCTCAAAACTGTTGAAACTATAATACATCATTTAGGGATAAAAATACAGGTATTTATATTTAAACCAATACAAAAGAATATTCACCACATGTTTAAGAGTTATGGATGATTCTGAAACAGGATATAATTACTAAATGTAAAAGTGGATTTTTAAAAACTGTGTGTTTCATAAATATGTTTCATTGAAATATTACCTTTAATTTCTTACATATATTTAATAAATATAATTTTTTACTTATGATATTTAATAAAGGCAATTATTTAAAATAACTAAAATTTTAGGACATCTAGACACCTTATTACATGAACCATGGTTAAACTTTTTTTAGGGGGAAACTTTTTTGGTAGGATTAGTTCACAGCTCAGATAATCAGAATTCATTTTAAGAATATGTGTGTTACTAAAAAGTGTCTTAATACTTTCCAAAACATTGAAGAAATGAAATATGTCTCAGGAGGTTGTGCGGGCCTTGGGAACCAGGGCACTTGATATCATTGCTACACTCGGGACTTATTGTTTCTACTCTAGATTCCATCTACAACAGACCCCAGCTGATCTTTGTGTCTGCTTCTGCTGACAAAACTACTAAATTACAGGTTCTTATCCTTTGCCCACTTTTTGATGGGGTTTTTGATTTTTCTTGTAAGCATGTTTACTTTCCTTTTAGATTCTGGATGTTAGACCTTTGTCTGATAGGTAGATTGCAAAAATTTTCTGCCTTTCTCATGGTTGCCTGTTGACTCTGATGATAGTTTCGTTAGCTGTGCAGAAGATTTTTAGTTTAATTAGTTCCCATTTGTCAAGTTTGGCTTTTGTTGAAATTGCTTTTGGTGTTTTAGTCATGAAGTCTTTGCCCATGCCTATATCCTGAATGTTATTGCCTAGGTTTTCTTCTAGGGTTATTATGATTTGGGGTTTTACATGCAAGTCTTTAATCCATCTTGAGTTAATTTTTGTGTAAAGTGTAAGGAAAGGGTCCAGTTTCTGTTTTCTGCATATGGCTAGCCAGTTTTCCCAGCACCATTTATTAAACAGGGAATCCTTTCCCCATTGCTTGTTTTTGTCAGGTTTGTTCAAGATCAGATGGTTGTAGATGTGTGGTGTTGTTTCTGAGGTCTCTGTTCTGTTCCACTGGTCTATATATATATCTGTTTTGGTACCAGACCCCTCTCAAAAGAAGACATTTATGTGGGCAAGAAACATATGAAAAAAAGCACATCATCACTGATCTAGAGAAACACAAATCAAAACCACAATGAGATACGATCTCATGCCAGTCAGAATGGCAATTGTTAAAAAGTCAGGAAACAATAGATGCTGCCAAGGCTGTGGAGAAATAGGAACATTTTAAAACTGTTTGTGGGAATGTAGATTAGTTCAACCATTGTGGAAGACAATGTGGCAATTCCTCAAGAATCTAGAACCAGAAATACCATTTGACCCATCAGTCCCATTACTGGGTATATACCTAAATGATTATAAATCATTCTACTATAAAGACACATGCACACGTATGTTTCTTGCAGCGCTATTTACAATAGCAAAGACTTGCAACCAACCCAAATACCCATCAACAATAGTCTGGGTAAAGAAAATGTGACACATATACACCATGGAATACCATGCAGCCATAAAAGAAGAATGAGTTCATATCCTTTGCAAGGACATAGATGAAACTGGAAGCCATCATTCTCAGCAAACTAACACAGGAACAGACAACCAAACACTGCATGTTCTCACTCATAAGTGGGAGTTGAACAGTGAGAACACATAGACACAGAAAGAAGAACAGCACATACTGTGGCCTGTTGCTGGGTAAGGGGCAAGGGGAGGGAGAGCCTTATGGCAAATACCTAAGGCATATGGGGCTTAAAAACCTAGATGAAGGGTTGATAGGTGCAGCAAACCACCATGGCACATGTATACCTATGTAACAAACTTGCACATTCTGCACATGTATCCTGGAACTTAAAGTAAAATTTAAAAAATAATAATAAAATAAAAAGAAATTCCAGGTTCTGTATGCTCCTCATCTATACACTTTCAGAGAGAGAGATTCTGATGGTTTGGACAGGTAGTATTCAATATGGACTTCCCTTGGAAAATGGCCACATTAGAGGCTTCTGGGAATCAAAAGAGCATCTTTTAAGTCAAGCCATGTTGTTAGTCTAACTAGGAAAACAGTCGTCTTTTGTTTCCTACAAAGGGGGAAACAAAAATATGGCATTTACTCAAAGAATCATGTTATGGCCATTGGAACACATATATAGGATATAAAAAAATGGTCTATAAGGTTTTTTAAAAAAATATTAATATTTAAAAATTTTGCTATTCAAAGGCTAGTGCTATACATTATCTGTCAATGCGTTATGGCTCCTATGATTGCAGATAATGTTTTGTGAATATATGAATTTAATGCTTGGTGAATGCAAAAATTACTAAATCAACGCTCAGTCCAGTGAATAATTTAACCCTGTCTTGTACTTGTATTTAATGAATATTATTATGTCAGGCAGATAATGGGAATTAACAAATCAGTTCCATCTATGATTTTGAAGAATAGTTCTCGTATGGCTGCAAAGAACATTTATGCATACAACTCTCTTTGCCAAACTCAGCTTTATTTCAATTGTATAGGCATATAATGTTCGACAGAGTTCACTTTTTTTTTCTAGAAATCAAAGAAGAAAAAGAACAAATTCCGCAGGACAACCAGAAACAATCACTGATTCTGTTTTCCCATAACCCTCTTTTTATCCTGAACTAAGAAATTGTATTAAGAGGAAAATTCATCACGTACTCAGGCTTACCATATATTGCAGAGGGTGTAGGTGACAGTTTTGAAAATAGTATAGTTTGAACACAGCAATATATATGGATATAATAGCAACATATAAATCATGTTTATATTATAGTATGGTATCATAGAGAATCTTACCAAATCTCTCCCTCTTTATCTCTTTCTCCAGTTCATATTTGTTTAATGTTGGGGAGAATATTTTCCAGTGGACTCTAACAAATGTGCAGAACTCTACTCAGGCAGTTATTCTCTGAGCTTTAGGCTGTCAGAACAATACCCCAGATTTCAGGTATTCAAGTCTAACATTGTTTTGCCAATTACAGCCCTTCCCCACTGAAATCCCATTCAACTTAGTAACTCGAAGGTTCAGACATTACATTAGAGACATATGAATACCCAGCTGGGTGCTGTAGCTCACGCCTGTAATCCCAGCACTTTGGGAGGCAGAGGTGGGTGGATCATGAGGTCAGAAGATCAAGACTATCCTGGCTAACACGGTGAAACCCCATCTCTACTAAAAATACAAAAAATTAGCCAGGCGTGGTGGCGAGCGCCTGTAGTCCTAGCTACTTGGGAGGCTGAGGCAGGAGAATGGCGTGAATCCAGGAGGCGGAGGTTGCAGTGAGCTGAGATCACGCCACTGCACTCCAGCCTGGGCGACAGAGAAAGACTACGTCTCAAAAAAGGAGGGGCGGGGGGCGGGGGTGGGAAGAGAGAGATGAATACCCTAACATCCTGATTTCTCAGAACAAGATCAATCCTAAATGCTCTTACATTACGATTTCAATGCAATGACACACAGCATCTAGTCCACACTAGCAGATTAAAATCATGAACACTACGCAGAGATACAGATCTAACATTTGGGGTATTAGTTAACATCCTGACATTGTGGTATTAATGAGACACTCGTTAAGTTTATGTAAATTAACACTTCATTTCTCTTGACTGTAGATGGATGATCATCCCTGGATTGGGACTGGGTCTACAGTTGGGAGTCATGCCATTTCTGCTCTGGTGAGCTGGTAGGAGTTGAGAAATAAACAGGGTCTTAGAAACTGTTTCTCAAAAATGTGAGTATTCATATGAAATTATCTAAAGGAAAAAATACTTTTATCTCATGAACTCAGTTTATATGCAATGATTTTAATAATTCATGTTTCATAGAGAAAGGGAGAGAGAAAGAAAGAGAAAGTTTTTTGTTCTTTTCTGGTCAAAAAAAGGCGGTAAGTTTGGAGGAGAAGTTGTTTTCATTTCAGTGGTTGTCTGTATTAAATAAAATGGTCAGAATCCCCTAGAAGCTCAAGAAGCATATTGGCAGGTGATCTACACTGCAGAAGAGGAGAGACACAATAATGGGAGATATGTTGGTCAGTAATTAGTTGACATCATTTACATTTCCTTTCCTGTCTATTAATAAAATACACTCCAGTGTTCATAGCCTACACTATCTCACCTGTTTATTGAAGACATTTCAGTTATGTTAGATTCTACAAATTGTGGTACAGGATCACTTTAATACTGCTCTCACTAACACATTTATGACATATTACTGCTCCTACTGTGAGCCTGCTGTAAGAACATTATCAGGGGCCTCTACTGAGTTTGATCAGCATTCATGTTACATTTTTATTATATTTCTATGAGAAGTTTAACTGTTTACTGAAAAAAAGGATGAGGATATCTTTAGATCTAGAAAGGAAGAATAGTTACATATTCACTTAGATGTGTTCAGTGTATGCACTATTGAAGCTCCAACAACAAATGTATCATTGTCAGGACACGTCAAGAAACCTGGAACTGGCTGCTTACTGATGGTAATAGTTCAAGTGTTTGATCTCCAGTTTAAATCTGAGGTTCATACTCTGGAAGACACTGATTGCCAGAACAAAAAGATTCCAGTCTTTTTATTTGAGGTATTCCTTCCTTCTAACCAAGGTCTGAGGACCAATTACACCCCCTGAGGGTACTGAAAACTATGTTTAAAAAAAATTAGCTTTGTTAACTACAGAAATTGGCTTCATTAAATAAAGCAAACAACAACAAAAGTTCATTCAAATTTACCAACCAGAGATTAAAATGTTACATAAGAACAAAAATACAAACCTTCCTAATTATGAAAAGAAATTTTACAATATGAAAGAACAAATAAGCATATCATATAATATACATAATTCTAAAAGAGATTAGGTTGAATGGAAAGAAAAATATCAGCCTTATTAAATGTGAATGAGGTTAGCTCACTTGTAAAAAAGAAAAAACAAATTTCAATTTCAATTGCAAAAAAGACAACTACGTGTGATATATAGGAGATACTTTTATACCAAATTATTTTAAAGAGCTGAAAAGAAGGGATGAGCAAAGATATACCAAATTGAAATAAAAAGAAATCATGGGTAGTGATAGCAATATTTTAAAAAGTAGAGTTCAATCCACAAAGCATTAAATGTTAGAAAAATAAAACAATTTAATAATAAAACTTACATTTTAAATGGAGAAATAATGCATATGAATATGCATGCACAAAATAGTGTATCAAACACTTATATAAATCAAAACTTACCAGATATGCAAGAAGACATAGAAACACACAAATACTAGAAAATGTTAATACTTTGCTCTCATTACAAGTCGGATCAAATAGGCTTATATGATTATATGTTGAATTTATACACTGGTTATAGAATATACCTTCTTTTTAGTGTATATAAGACAGTTACAAAAATTATCATAATTTGTCACAAATAACAGAAAAATTTATAAAGTGAAAGTACTGCTATCAGTACTTTTCAATTACAATGTAATAACATGAGACATTATTAATACAATTTAAAAAGCCATTCAAGCTAAACATTTTATAACTTTCTATTTTAAATAATTCTTATTTGAAAGAGAACATTGAGAGTCAAAAGATAGGTTTAAAGTTTTCTTCATGTAGGCTATGAACATTTCTTGTCAAATTTAATTCTAGGTTTTTTTAAAAAAATTGTTTCTATTTTAAATGGAGTTTTACTATCACTATCTTCTTTATACAATTTCTCTCTTATTATATCCTCAGTAAAAGGTTATTGTTTGTATATATGAATGCTCTTGATTTATGTACGTTAACTTTATAATTTGCTATTTTGTTTAATTCTTGTATGATTTGAATTAGGTTTATCATTGACTGTCTACTATTTTTCAAGCAAATAATCATATAATCTGGCAATATAAATATTTTAAAGTAATTTACTGCTATTTACATACCTTTGATTTCTAGCTCTTTTCTAACTGCCTTGACTAATACAATGTTGAATAGTAGTAGAAATATGGATGATCTTGTCCTATTCCTAAGCTTAGCAGTGTTAGAATGGAATTAAAATATAAATATGAACTCATAAACTTTAATACATAAAAAGAGCTAGGTATAAAAATGGATGACAATGTCTGTGGGTGTGTATACATGTGTATGCAGATGCACACATGTATGTATGTATAAATATACATACATTTATTTCCAAGCTCTCTATACTGAGAGTACCTAGAAAAAATAAAATACAGTAGCAATGAGCATATCTGGTACTCTAATCTTGGTTTTCCATTGTAAGAAACCAGGTCTCCTCAAATAAATGGCTGATTTCAAGGCTGAGGCATATACCAAGAATATTTTTTTTGTACCCCAAGTAAAATGGTGTTCAAAAAATTATAGGAACATACCTAAGTGATATAAGGAGACAAATTGAAGAGGCTGCCACTGGTCAAATATAACACAATTATGAACACATGCACTTCTCTTTACCATAGTATCAAGACAAAAACGTAGAAGTGATAAAGTTAGTGACATAATTTGACTCTGTGTCCACACCCAAATCTCATCTCCAATTGTCCCCAGGGAAACAAAATAGCTGTGCCATTTTACATTTCCCCCAGCAGTATCCTGAGAATTCTGCATCATCTCCATCACTTGGTATAGTGTCTTGTAATTTTAGTCATGCTAATAGCTATGTAATGGTGCCTCACTGTGGTGTTAATTTGATTTCCCTAGTAACTAATGATGTTGAACACCTTTTCATACGCTTCCTTGCTATCCAAATATCTTATTTGGTAACATGTCTGTTCAAACATTTTTTTTTCATTTTTTGTTGGGTTGTTTATTTACTTATTATTTACTTTTGATAGTTCTTTATGTATTTTGAATATGAGATACTTATCATAGAAGTGATATTCAAATATTTTTCCCAAGTCTGTTGCTTGAATTTTCATTACCTTAGCAGTGTCTTTTAAGAGCAAATTTTTGGCCCCGTGCAGTGGCTCACACCTGTAATCCCCAGTAGTTTGGGAGACCAAAGTGGAAAGAGCCTTTGAGGCCAAGAGTTTGAGACCAGCCTGGGAAATATAAGGAGATTCCATCTCTACCAAAAGTTTTAAAAATTAGCTGGCATGGTGGTAAATACCTGTAGTCCTAGCTACCTCAGAGTCTGAGGCTGGAGGGTTGCTTGAGCTGAAAGTTCTTTAATATACTAAAATTACTAGCTCTAATATACTATTAATTGTATAAATCTTACATCTATTTTGGTTTAGTAACCTTTACGGTAAAGTGCAATTATTTCATTTGATTTTTAGTTCATTTTATTAATTCATTTATTCAACTGATAATGTTCAACAAAACATCATTATGTGCTCAGCAGACACTGTATTAGAGAAGTGACTCAAATAGCACAAGTGCTAAAAGTACTTGCATTGGGGTAGAGAGGTGTTTTCTAAACCATTCCAGCTCTCTAGAAAATGGAGATGATAATCTCACAGAGTAGATATGAGGATGAAACAAGATATTATAAACAGGGGTTAGTATAGTACCTGACAGTCAGGACTCAATGGGGGTTTGGGGAAGTTATATTTATTTCAATTAATGGTATTAGCAAAGTTTTCTATGATTTTTAATGGATTTCAAATATATTGAGTAATTTAGCAGTAATTCATTGTAAGATAATTAAATTCTCTGAGCTTTGGCTTTATAACATAAAAACTGTATCACTGGAAGAAACATGGTACAAGGAAAAAAGTGATTGCAATATCATAATAAACAAAATATTTAAAGTGAGTATGATTTTCCTGCCTATAAACAATATCCTTAACTATGAGGACCTTAATTTACTCAAGTGACCAGCAGGTGCACAGGCATATTTTGTTGATGTTCTGGGCTAGGCCATTAGATGCATCATGTATTGATATTTTACATAGACAAACTGAAGACTAGAGGAGCCTCAATATCGCAAGGTGAAAGGGACTACCTCTTTATTTTAATAATTTCATCCTGAAAATAGCATTGAGGAAATGGGGGTGGAAGATTTCCTCAGTCCCCTTCAACTCTAAGACACTTGGGAAAAATACAAAACTGAGCAATGTGTTCAATTGCATTCAAAGAATTTTCACATTTTATTGCTTGATTCGAATTATATTGCATATGGCTAACAATAATATCTCTTTTGTTACTAGTATATATAATAAACACGTCATTGTAAAGAACACCAGAAATGTCCACCATTTGTGACCTTCAGTCTATTCTTTAATTTTCTGGTGTCACAGGCATAATTCGTGGCCAAGCTTTATTATTGATACTAGAATTTCCCTTTCTAGATAATGTACACCTGGGCTCATCCTGTTAAATAGTAAAATAATGATGATAATAATAATAATGGAGAGCTCTCAGTGTATTTGTATTTTAACCCCATAAGAACTCTATTACATAGGTATCATTTTAATAATTTTTTTATGTTATAAAGCCAAAGCTTAGAGAATTTAATTAACTTACACAAGATTGCAAAGTAACAGAACCAGTAATCAGGCTTAGAAAGTGTGATAACAGGGAAAGTGTTCAACCATCCTTCTAGTTGATAGATATCAATTAAAGACCCTATTAAATTTTGGAACAATTTAAATAGAGAAAACTAAAAGCAGAACTGGGGAGACGTGTTTATATTAAACATGTTATTTTATGACTACTGTTTGAAAAATCCCTAGTTTTCTTATCTTTATTTTCCTCTTCTTTTTCTTCTTCCTTTTTTTTTTTTAGACAGAGTTTCGCTCTTGTCACCCAGGCTGGAGTGCAGTGGCGCAATCTCGGCTCACTGCGACCTCCGCCTTCCGGTTTCAAGCAATTCTCCTGCCTCAGCCTCCCAAGTAGCTGGGATTACAGGTGCCTGCCACCACGCCTGGGTAATTTTTTATATTTTTAGTAGAGACAGGATTTCACCATGTTGGCCAGGCTGGTCTGGAACTCCCCACCTTAAGCAATCTGCCCTTCTCAACTTCCCAAAATGCTAGGATTTACAGGCATGAGCCACTGCACCCGGCATAAAATCCCTAATTTTCAATGCTTCCACAATTGGCATGGTTGATCTTCATGATGTAAACCTAATACTATTTTACACTATTATCATTCTGAGGTCTTACATTTAGAGAGTTACTAAGAGACACAATAGTATCATGCCACTATTGCCTTTTTCTCCCTACTGTCATTATAAAACATTGGTAGAGAGAAATGGGTGGTTCTTATCCCAATAATCCCAGAAGTATTTGTCTCTTCCTCTGTGCTTTCTTTTTTTCAAAACACACAGTCTGATGTTGGGGAAGCATTTGCTAGAACATTCATGGGCAAGCCAGAACCACACCTTTCCATTAAGAGGCAGCCTGATTATTCTGTAGATTTTAGAAGCAAAGGCAAATTTGTTCCATCTTAACAGTCACTAAAGGCTCTTAGACACCTTTCAGATAAATTATTCACATGCTCTTCTTTGGGCTGCTGTTAGATCAGACTCTAAACAATTCTGAAGCATTTACACTTCAAGTTTGGCAATTTCTCTGACCATCTTCCAAACTGTAGATCCTTTACAACTTACATGATTCCTTGGACAGTAGCATCTTGTGACTGACATATCAGTGGATTCTGTAACTTTGATCCCTTCTAATATATAGAAAGAAGGCTCACTTCCAAGCTTTTTGGGTCCCATCATTTATGATCCTAATGCTGCCAACATTAATACACATACCTCAGTTTGATGATGCAGTAAAGGATTACTTCTTCCAAAAGCTAGATAATAAATGAAAATTCAGCCTTAGTGTTTGCAATTCAAATAGCTCATTCACCACCATCTGGACAACACTTTCTATAATGCTCTCTGGAACAGAGACTCTTACAAAAAATATCACAACCCAGTTTTCTATTATAACATGCCTGTACTAGTGGTAGTATGCTTCTCATAAATAAATAAATATGACTGCATAAAAACATTTGTAATCTCTTTCCCTTTCTCTCTCTCTTTCTTTCTTTCTCTCTCTCTCTCTCTCTCTCTCTCTCTGCCTAAAAGTACAGCTGTCATTTTGTAACCATAACCTGGTAAGGTATATATAACCATCACCCCCAATATTCAATATCCTTGCATCATTAGTACTTGTAAAACTATACTCTTTGGTCTAGTGTTGATTTTGGTCAATGAAGTGTGGGTGAAAATGACATGTATCTCTTCCAGGATGAAGCAGTCATTGCATGGTGAAGAGTTGCCAAGGAGATTCGCTTAGATGCACAGTGGACTTGGCATTAACAAAATAAACTTTGGTTATGTTGAGCCCCTGAGGTATAGGGGTTCTAAAATATCATAGCATGTACTAGGCCATTTTAACTAATAAAGATTGTAAGCGTAGGATGAAAACTGATGCATTAAAGACACTATAGTGGAAAGGTTGAAATAGCCTTGTTTCCAAAGGCAGTATTGAACATCAGGACCAGCCCTGGACTGCTGGCTTCCAGATTTCTCATTGAGTGAAGATACAAAGAAAAACTGTTAGTTAAATTATTTAGTTGTATTTGTTTCCATTTGCTTTGTTTTGTATTTTGCAACTGGAAACGTTGTGCGCGCTCTCTCTCTCTCTCTCTCTCTCTCTCTCTCTCTATATATATATATATATATATATATATATATAATAGAACACAGATATATAGATGAGAGAGTGATAGATACAGATACAGGTATGGATATAGACAGATATGGAGATATCAATATAGATACAGATACACATAGATATAGATGCTTCTCAATTTATGGAATTATGTACTAGGAAACCCATCATAAACTGAAAATATTCATTTAATATTCCTAATCTACAGAACATTATAGTTTAGCCTAGCTTACCTTAGCCATGTTCAGAACATTTACATTAACCTGCAATTGGGTAAAATCATCTGGAAACACAATACTCTATAGAGTATCAGTTGTTTACTTTCTTGATGATGTGGGTGACTGGGAGCTGTGCTTGCTGCCAATGCTGGGGAATTGTGATAGTGCCGTATTGCATATCAATAGCTTGAGAAAATGTCAATATTAAAAATTTGAAGCCAGGCACAGTGGCTCACACCTGTAATCTCAGCACTTTGGAAGGCTGTGGTGGGCAGGTAACCTGAGCTCAGGAGTTTGAGACCAGCCTGGGCAACATGGCGAAAGTCCATCTCTACCAAAAATAGAAAAATTAGCTGGGTATGTTGTCCTGTGGCTGTAGTCCCAGCTACTCGGGAAGCTGTGGTGGGAGGATTGCTTGAGCCTGGGAAGTAGAGGCTGCAGTGGACCAAGATTGCACCACTGCACTCCTACCTGGTTGACACCCTGTCCCCCAACCAAAAAATTTAAATTATGATTTCTACTGAATGAGTATTACTTTAGCACCATCTGTAAAATTTAAAAATTATAAGTTGAACCATAGTAAGTCAGGTACCATGTGTATATATTCTATATTCTCATACATGCGATAGAATATACAATATATACTATCTCGTGTATATATATATATTTCTCATATACATATATATTCTCTAGCTATTCATGCTACTGCATAGCACAGTACAACACATACATGTTTATCTCATTATCTGTCTTGTTCTTGGACACTTAACAGTTATTTTTATCTCAATGATAACTCAGACAAATAACCTGCACCTCTATTACCACTAGAGGAAATATTGGGCTGGATGACGCTGACCACATCATTGAAATTCAGGAAATCTATCCTTACTTCATAGTGTAATATTTGCTGCTTTATAGTAGTCTCACTCTATTTTTTTCACTCTGCTGAGTGCATGAAGAGCAACAATTGCTCAACATGTGAAAACTGTGTTCCTATTTGAACAATACTGTTCTGCAATATGAAAAAATTAAATTCTACTCATTTATGCCAGACTGATGTATGCATTGTTAATTTCACTGGATGAATTTAAGAACTAACAAAAGACAAACTTGCAAAACAAAATAAACTGTTTGTTTCTCTTTTTTCTTATCTCAAATCCAACAGCTTTTCAGATTTACTTTCCATTTGTTAGAACAGATTGAAATTACTTATTGAAATTTCTTAGCACTCTTTTATAAGCCCAATGAACAGATGTAATTGTGCTTGGTAGATCAATTCATCCATTGCTCCATGCCCTGAAAATATGCTAGGGTTACCAAATAACAGCAAATAGCCTGGTTGCTTAATTATTTCAAGTAGCTTGATGTCTTTTGAGAGAAGTAATCAATTTAAAATAAAATAAATCTTCAAGTTGGACAATCTATCCAATTAGTTAGATTTTCTTTGCCTAAACTCACATTTCAAATTGATGGGCATAAATTTATTATCTATACAATCTACTGATAGAATCTTATCAGCATAATGCATGTTAACATCTCCATTAATAAAATTCTACCAAAGCCTGAAATACTAGAGAGGGCAGGCATGAATAATCATTTAACATTAATTCTAATAACAACTTTTTCTATCAGAAGAGGAAAATTCTATTACTTTATCTTCTACAAATAAGAAGTACCTTGAACTATGTCAATGAATCATGTGTACATCAGTGTAATATCTTAATATGTCTTCATTCTTGAGATATAAGAGCATATATTTATGTTTCTCTTGGCTCTATTATCTTTTGCGGTAAAATGTCAGTGCACAAAATGTAAAACATGCCATTCAATTCAACCAATATCTATGAGATCTAATTCAGTGGTCAGTACAGGATTTTTAATGTTCCCCAGGTAATCTTATTGTTGTCACTTCATATCTAAGTCCAGTGAAATTTTTATTTAATTAAATCAATCAAATCACATTTGTGACAATATGTTCTTCTTCTTTCTATACTAATAGTACATGTTCTTTCCAGGAACAGTAATGTTTGTTTTACAGACTTATCCAGTTCCCTTCATGTAGCAGGGGATCTCAAAAGTATTTTTTTATGGAAGTAATAATAAATTGATGCTTTTTAACATGAATATGTAAATGATGATATGGAATATTTAAAAGAGGAGCTTGAGGGGTAGTAAATGATCCCAATTTCTTTGGATATATCTCTAGATTCAGAGACTAAATATGAAGAGACAATAAGAAAGTATTTTTTGTACGATTCTTCAAGAATGCTATGGGTGAGCATCCACATGCATGAGCCTCCACATTCCTTATTTGTTGAGAAAACTCTCTGGCCAGGAACTGGTTAATATACTCAACTCAACAAACTCTAAACATGAGTCAGTGTTGATTCATTGGCACTATATAGAGGTGAAAGAATCATTATACATAAGGGGATTGCATAAGTTTATTTTGCTAATAAGAATTAACTTTTGTGGCATCAATAAAATTAAATAAAAACTTGAAATCATGATCATAATTAACCTTTGGAGAGAAAGAAAGGGGCCTCAGAAAGGTTTCTGTTGTTCTGACAATATTTTATTTCTTGACACAGATGGCATTTAGTGGGTGTATCTACTTTACATAATATTTCTGTACGGTCATTATTTGTCAACTTTTCTTTATGAATGAACTATTTTAATATCTAAATTGTATTTCAAAAAAGGATATAGATAAATAAGGATTTCTAAGTTCAGTTTTAGATGACTGAAGTTGTAAAGACAATCACGAAGGTACACAATAAAAAATTAGGTATGTATCCTTTGATTTCAGGGAAATATGCTAGGTTTGATATTAAGGCTTTTAGAGTTTTCATGATATAGCTCCATTAGAGTTAACAAAATAGTTAAGAATTTATGATAAGGAAGCATGACTAGAACAAAGTGTTGGAATGCAGTCAGATATGCAATTAGTGTAAGGTGCCTTTTGGTTAGCATTATCTTCTATACATCTCACAAAGAAAGTTGAGTAGCCAAGAAGAAAATTCCGTCAGTTGACAGAAATAATAAAACATCAATTTTTAATACTTAAGTTTCGTTGATGAGGCTTGTAAATGTAGTTGTAGAATACATGAAAAGAGAAACTTTTTAAGAAATTGGGATTGGTAAACATTGCTGTAGTGAATGCTATAATGCACTATCTAGATTCCCTTCAGAAGTGAAGTACTTAATTGTACAGCAGGTGGAAGTGTGGTAGGCAGACAGCCTTGAGCTCTTAAACCTCAACTAGGATTGCGGTGGTTGAAGAGAACTGTGTCACTCAAGTTCACCCTCCTTTCCCAAGGTCTGTACACAATAACTGATGTGTACTGGGGTTAAAGATCCCGACTTCTTGTCCTAATTCAAGATAACTCTGAAGAGTCATCTTAGCTTTAGAATTATCCATAGTATTCGCTGAGCCTTCAGTGTGACTGTATCAAAACTCAACTTCTTCCTCTGCCCAGTCCTGCTTTGTAAACTCCACAGGTGTTGATCACAAGGAAACCTCGACATGTTAATTTACATCTGCTTTTCAAGGAGCCTAAATTACAATAATTGCCCAATACTGCAGAAACATGGAATAAAAATATTTTTTAAAAAATTCGCTGCAAAGGCCGGGCGCGGTGGCTCAAGCCTGTAATCCCAGCACTTTGGGAGGCCGAGACGGGCGGATCACAAGGTCAGGAGATTGAGACCATCCTGGCTAACACGGTGAAACCCCGTCTCTACTAAAAATACAAAAAACTAGCCGGGCGACATGGCGGACGCCTGTAGTCCCAGCTACTCGGGAGGCTGAGGCAGGAGAATGGCGTAAACCCGGGAGGCGGAGCTTGCAGTGAGCTGAGATCCGGCCACTGCACTCCAGCCTGGGCTACAGAGCGAGACTCCGTCTCAAAAAAAAAAAAAAAAAAAAAAAATATTTTTCTATAAAGACAATGTGAGAATAACAACATTGCTTAGCTAGATGTAAGGTTAATATGTATTTTTTTAGTTGAGGGTAATTTTAACAAATGTATGTCCTTGGTGGAGGAAGGCAGAGAAAACTTGTGTGGAAAAGGTTGAATATCAAGAGAGACAAAAGAATAATAGTGGAATTTTTTCCCTAAAGAGGCACAATGCTATGAAAACAAGAAGATAATATAGGAGTATAAATTAAGATAGATTGAAGAAACTGTCATCCTAGAGAAATAAGAAATGGAGATAAAGATACACCCAACTGCAGTGAGGTTTATATCGAGGTAAATCATTGAGAACATTTTTATCTAATTGTTTTATATTCTTTGTGGTTAAAAAAGAGAAGCAAAAACTTTTTTAGGGTGTTGGAGAGTTGGTGAAGAGGTTACGTTCCGGTTGTTTTTATTGCTTTTTCTACAGATAACCAAGTAAATGTTGGAATAAAGCAATTTTTAAATATTGGTCTAAGTATGTGATTTAGTGTAGGGAGATCCATGAAATTGTAAATGGGTAAGGGTGTTTAAGTTGCTTGTAAGTAACGAATTTAAAATAATATACTAAAAATGATATGCTTATTAAACAAGGATATCAAGTAAGGAGGGTCACTAGGCTGAAAGCAAAGGAAGGGAAGGAGTTAAGAACTATAGTAAAAGCAATAAATGGTTGGGGGTAAAGTAAAGGGAGTACGAATGCTATAGTGGGGAGTAGAAGGGTATAGTCAGAAATGGGATTTTGTGGGAAGCAAGGAATAAGAGCACTTTCATTTAAAAAATGCGATATGAAAATTACCTATTATAAAAGCACAATGATTCCATATGATAACAAGATTTAGGGTATTTTATGTTCATAGAATGAACGTCACAAAAGTTGAGCATGTTAAAGAACTGAGAGAGTAGAATCTTGAATGGGTCAACTCTACAAGTATTGAAACAATTGCAGGATTAGAGTGGGACTAGGCATTGAAAAAACTGAGTTTATTGTCAACATGTTTGATAAATACATGAAAATGACCACATAGGTTGATAGGTGTTAATGATGAGTAGTCACAGGCATGAATATTGTTGGATGGAAACATTAGCTTTCAGGATACACTACACACACATACATACACATTTCTAGCATTTTGGAGCTAGAAAAGCTGCTAACTCATGTTATCATGTAATTATCCATTGGTACTGGGGAATGGGCAGTGTTCTGTTAAAATGACTGCATGAGAAGTTAATTTTCAGTTAAAGCAAAATGGTAAAGAGACAATTTATAACACAGTTTAAAGTTATACAGAAATTTGTGCTGTGGAATAGAGATCTAGAGAGGAAAGGTAGCAGCAGACAGTTGGGACATGGGGCAAGAAAGGTCGGTCTGAAGAGTCTGGAGAGGAGTGTATGGTGGAAGACATAATGACAATATCTTGAATTTGACTGATAACAAAAGTGGCATATCTGTGATGTGCAGTTTGGTTAATTCTTCCAAACTCTGAATAAAACCCTGGTATGACACTTATTCAGTGTTGTCGTAAGTTTCTTATAGTATCAGGATTATGGTGACACTAACAGCCACAAAATATCTATGTATTGGTTGAATTAAATTTGTTCTTCTTGTAAAACAGTAACAATCTAATCATCAAACAACTTTACATTAAGATAAACAGGGGTAAGATGTTAATGACTTTAACTGTTTTGATACATTTCTCTATCATCATCTTTATCTATCTAAGTGATTCTCTTTTAATAAGACCGTCTTTATCATTTAAATTAGTTCCATCGCCTTTAATATAATCAGTAATATAGGCAAGTTTAAATGTACTCTCTTACTACTTTTTTGTTTTGTATTTGTCCTTAATGTTCTCTGTTCACAATCCTCTTTTTTCTTGACTTGTCTTAGGTAAATTAATTATTCATTCATGTTCCATTTTATTTATCAATTAATTATTTATACATTCTCTTTTTTAGTGTTTATCCTAGATATTAAAAATGCATACTTTACTCAAGTTTAATATAAATTGGTCATTTAATCATTTTTCAAAAGTAAAAGTTCAGAGATAATTTTAAGTTGTTTATTCCTCTCCTGCTCTATTTTTCATTATTGGCATGTATTTTAATTCTTTATATGTTTAGGACCCCATGATATTAATTTTTATGGTTTAATACTGTCTATCAACATGCCTACCTTTTCTCCACTCATTTCTACCCTGCATTTCTTAGTTTGTTATCTGAATTCATCTTCCTTCCACTTAAAGTACATTTTAGGTTTTTGGGGTTTATGCGTGTGCGTGACTCATTACTCAAATTTCATAGTTATTGCTCAACTGAAAATATTTTCTGTTTAACCTTCATTTTGAAATGTTGTGTTGCCTTTTTTACTTCAGAATAAAGATTTCCTTTAGTTTCTATAATTGTGTTGAAAATTCAGTAACAAAGTTTTTTCTTGTTTTTTGAGAGATTATACTTTTCCTTCCTTTGGTTGCTTTAATATTTCATGATATTTATATTTATCTTTTGTATAGATAATGAATATATGTGCATACTATCTTTTAGTATGTGGCTTACTCTTAAATCTGTAGCTTTATGTATTTCCTTGGTTTTGGAAAACTCTCACTTTTTGTTCTTTTTTTAATCTCATTTTTTCTATCATATTTTTCTAGGGTTCCAATTACATGTATGTTAAAATTTTCACTTTCCTCCTGACTATCTAAAGCATTTCTTAAATTGGCAATAATGAATCAGCATATATTCTTCTATGTCATTCAATCCACTAATTTTTTTTGCATTGTTTTTAATTTGCTGTAAAACCCATGTATTGAGTTAATTACAGTCATTCTTTAGTTTTAGAACTGATCTTCCTTCTACCTGAATTCACCATGGATCTTCTTTCTTGGAAGATCCTGAAACCCTATTTTGTTCTCCAAGTTCCATTAGAATACTGAGAGTTCAACTTCATTTCTGTCATTATCAACCCGAGCTATTCTCCTCTCAGCTTCTTTATATTTCAACTACTGCTTTCTAATGAGTCAGAGGAAAATCAGCAGCAATTAGTCTCACTCCTCAGAATTCTCTACTTTTTCATGTCTTGACACTGAAAATCTTAGCTTCTTAGATGACTTTGTAATGCCTTCAAATACTAGATCTTCTAGTTGTTCTCAGCACGAAGGTTAGTTCATTATAAGTGACTTATTACTGGCAGAATCAGAATTTATTTCCTCTGCATTGTTCTTCTTAATCACTAATACTTCACTAAAGTATTTTCCTAAACCAGAAAAAAATTAGGAATCATGTTTTGGTTTATTTTGCCTTTCTCTTTATTCCTCAAATAAATCAATAAACTCTATATGTTTATTTCCTTGATATTCTTTAATTCCATCCTCCACTCCCTCAACATCCCCATGGCGACTGGCTAACTAACACTCTTAATTTCTCTGTTGGATTAAGGAAACAACCTTCTAAATGTGTTGCTGCTTTGATTTTTGTTGCTCCTTTTATTTTATTTCCACCCTGCCATTCTAAATGTTTGTCTTTTAATTCATTTCTTATAGTATGAATTATCTGCTTATTTTTTAAAAACTGTCATACAATTCAAAACAAGTCTTTTAGCATTTCATATAATATTATTCGTGAACAGATATGTGTTTCATTCAGTTATGTTAGTTAGCTTCTGTGCTCTTTTCCTTACTTTGTATGTTTCTGCCACACTCAACTATTCTAATTTTTTGAAAATACCATACCTTTGTCTTTGTGTATACCCTCTTCCACTGTTGTTGAAGAAGAAATTCTGTGCTTCTCAAAAATAATTTTTTCTGCCATATCACCACTTTCATTGTGCCTCCCAAATATGTTTGGGTGTCCTATCCTGGCTCTTTCTTGGACTATTTTAAAATATGGAAGAATAGAATGTATAAGAATATATTTATACAAAGTTTAAAGTGTCATGTGAATTCTTTGGAAGGCTTTATGCAACACATTAATGTAATCTCCAAAACTAGGCTTGTTTTTAGCACATAGTACATATCAGTAGATTTGGACTGAATTAATTATTTGACCAATTTATTATTGAGTTGAATACATGTTATATACAAATATTTTATTGGACACTGACAAGTATAAAAATGAATAAAGTAGTGATTTTATCCTTAAGGTATTCACAGTCTATTAATGAATATATAATTTAAACAGAAATATATTTCACATAAGCTTAAGTGTGAAATTAAATATATTTCAAATGTCATAGTTTTCAAAGAAGGAGAGGAATTTTTATGTTATTTATTAATTTTTAAATATTTTTTATTATACTTAAAGTTGTAGGGTACATCTGCACAACATTCAGGTTTCTTACATATTTATACATGTGCCATGTTGGTTTGCTGCACCCATTAATTTATCATTTACATTAGGTATTTCTCCTAACGCTATCCCTCCCCCATCCTCCCACCCCATGACAGGTCCCAGTGTGTGCTGTTCCCTGCCCTGTATCCAAGTGTTCTCATTGTTCAATTCCCACCTATAAGTGAGAACATGTGGTATTTGCTTTTTCTGTCCTTGCGATAATTTGCTGAGAATGATGGTTTCTAGCTTCATCCATGTCCCTACAAAGGACATGAACTCATCCTTTTTTATAGCTGCATAGTATTCCATGGTGTATATGTGCCACATTTTCTTAATCCAGTGTATCATTGATGGACATTTGGGTTAGTTCCAAGTCTTTGCTATTGTGAATAGTGCCACAATAAACATACGTGTGCATGTGTCTATATAGTAGCGTAATTTATAATCCTTTGGGTATATACCCAGTAATGGGATGGCTGGGTCAAATGGTATTTCTAGTTCTAGATCCTTCAGGAATTGCCATACTGTCTTCCGTAATGGTTGAACTAGTTTACCCTCCCACCTACAGTGTAAAAGCGTTCCTATTTGAAGGAGAGAAATTTTTAAAAACTGTAAAACAAATGACTCTTTAAACTCTTTTATTAAAAAAAATTAAATCTACAAATATTTTTTAAAATCAGTCTAATGATTTCCTGTTCACCTAGGTTCTCCAATTGTTAACATTGGCCATATTTTTCTTTTTCTTAATTTTGTTCTTATGATTTTGCTAAACCCTTCAGAGTAAGTTACAGACATCATTACCTGTACATCATAAGTACTTGAGCATAAATCTATTAAGAACAAGGTTTCCTCACATGAACACAGCAGAGCTATTAGATTCAGAAAAGTTACCACCAATATACTACCATAACCTAATATTTAGTTTGTTTTCAACCTTCACAAGTAATTCCAGTTCCATCCTTAATAAGATCTTTCTTTTTCTGTTCAGGATTTAATCCAAAACTATATAGTTTTCATGACTTTATAGTCTTATTTAATTTAGAACATTTTTCAGTCTTTTTGTTGTCTTTAATAACATCACTTTTTAAAAATATAGGCTTTGTGTGTGAATGTGTGTGAGTGTACATGTGTGTATTTGTCTATGATTATTTTATCATGCTTGTATACAAGTTATACATTTTTAGCAGAGGTGTTTTAAAATCACATTCTGGCAGATGAAATTTTATATAAGTTTCGGAAGATGGAAAATACTTACGTTGAGAAATGAAGTGTGGCACAGAAGATAACTAGAAGGTTTACCTATTATATGGCTAGAATTGGTACTCCAAAGGAAACTTTCAGCACTAGTTCTTGGTTAATTATGGATATAAGGAACATGTGCTTTTCCAAAACTTCAGTTTTAATTTTAAGGTACTTTGCTCTTTTATTGAAAAAAAATTGAGAACATTTTATTTGGGATAAGGCTACATCCAGTATTACAGCAAGCTCCCAAAAGCTAATCATCACCTGCGAATGTAGAGCATTTTAAATGTGGTAGTTATGATACCTTTCTTTACTGGATTTTGTAGAATCACAGAAGCATCAAATAGTCAGATTCTTGTAGACCATCTCTTTATTGGTAGATACGGTGAACCCAGCTAAAGGATGGTTTGCCCAAATTTATAGAGCTAAAAAGTAGTAGAGTTTAATTTCTCACCAAGGATTCCCAGCGTCTTGTCCAGCTGACAGATTCCTAAAGGACTCTGAGAATATGCTTGAGGAAACCACAGCATTTTTATTTCATGGGTACCCTTTGACATGACTTTCACCTTGGTAGAGTAGGCCTTTCACAGTTAGGCTCCATCGTTTCATTGGTAACTTGGCAGTGAAATGGGACATGTCAGGAGAGGTTTGCAACTGCTTTATCAGACACATTTTAGCCTCATTTATCTTGACTTCCAAGCATTTACTTACTAAACTGGTCCGTACCATGAAGTTTCTTTTCAGATCAGTGCCAAGTTTCAAGTGGCAGAGACCACAGAGAAATCATTTTTCATGAGATTCTTCATATATATACTCAACAATACTTTTATCAGCCATGTTTCTAATCCATTAGCAATATTGACTTTGCCATGAAATGAGAGTAATTCAATTTCAGATTATACTATAAAGCTGAAATTATTATAGCTTTGCCTTCTGGTTTTACAGTAGTTAAGGCTATGTCGGGGATTTCATGCTGAAGCTTTATATTTCAAAGTTTTATAATCAGACATAAAAAGAAAAGAAATAAAATGGGTTTGAGGCTACACTGGCACCAGTGAGATATCCATGTTAGGCTTTTTATTCAGAGATCCACATCAATAGGCAAGTCCCTCTACTTAATAACTTTCATATTATATTGGCTTTGGGTATGCTTGATACATTTTTCTGATGCCAGAAGGGTTTGTTTGGTCGTAGCATGAGGTGTAAAACACTGTGTGGTGCTGTAAGCAGAAGGCAGGAGAAAATACACATCACCCACTCCCTTATTAGCTGTCTGTCTATGAACAAGGTACTTAATATCATTGGACATCACATTATATAAAATTTAAAAATGGGAGAAAATGTATCCTATCTGCCTGGAGGCATGGGACTGGACCTTTTGTAATCGTTTCCAAAACTCATATCTGAGTTTAAATAAAATAAGCAGACAGCTAACATTTCATCTGAAATAGGAGAGGGATTGCTGTCTCCATGTTATATCTGAGACAAATCAGAAAAAAGATTATTTTCCCAAATATCCAACATAAGGCAGGCACCTGGCTTAAAACATGTTTATTTAAATTATCTCTCCAATAAATTACAAATGAATTTGGTTAGCTGTTAATAAAATGGCGTGGACATTCAGAAGGCAGAGGTGTTTTAAAATATACTTGAGGGGCCATGTATAGGAAATTGCCATAAAGGAAATTACTTATTATTGATGAAAAGCTCCCTGAGGTCAGGGAAAATAGTAAACTGAGAAGAGAGTGGGAGGCAGTACATTGAGTAAATTGGGACTTCCTGCATAATTCTGCCTAAGTTTACTAGTCTTTATTCATTTTTATTTAGTTCAACTTCACACAGAAGTAAGCCCCTTTATAGGGAAGGCAATGTTTTGACATCATGCTGGGTTTTAATAAATAAGATGTCTTCATGTGTTCTGGAAATTTACAACTGAATATGGAGAAATCTATGTAAATTCTTAATACGAGTAATAGTGTGCATGTCTTCTGTATTTACTGTATGACTGGCATGAATTTACATAACTCATATGTGTCATGTAAATAATCATGGCAATCCTATGAGAGAATTATCATTTTCACTTCACAGATAATGATGTGGAAGCTAATAAAGGAGAAATAACCTCACCAAGGTCATTTGTGAATGAAAAATTCAGTATTACGATCCAGTTTTAGCAAAGCCTGTACTCTTAAACTTGATTTTATATAATCTCTCATAATGAAAACTGAAAATCATTTAAGCAACACCTTTCCTATGAGAACAGCATGAAAAATTCATCCATCAGTGGAGCTGGGGAAAGCATTACAGAAGAGGAACCTCTAACACAGCATTTCATAAGTGAGAACAATCGGTACAAATCAATCTAAGCCCTGAAGTAGCTGTTTCCAAACTACTCCTATCAACTCCTGTCTCTCTATCTCCAGAAACCCTGCTTTGTCCTGGTGACTCTTATATTTCCAATGAATCACTGAGATAGACTCACAGAAGCCTTGTTCATGCTCCGATCCACCTGCAGGCAATCCAGGTTTGGAGATTGATACACACACTGAGTTGTTCAGTAATAAAATCTGGTAGGAAGTCTCCACAACACCATGGTTGGCTGATTCCTAGACTCTATTAATTGTGAATGCTAGACAAAAGGTGCAAATGGCTCAGAAGAGGAGAACCTCAGGGAAGTTATCAGTTAAATTTTCAGTGACACCAGCAGCCACTCTCACTCTATCAGCATCAGCCAGTATGACTTTCCTTAAGTTCCTCAAACAGGTCACGCTTCTTCTCGTCTTAGTACTATAAAATAGGCTTTTCTATGTTCATCTTCCTTGCATATCTGGCCACCATGTACAGTTAGTTCCTCCTCTTCTTCAGATTTCTATTTAATTTCTCCTTTGGTAAGTCTTTCCTGACCTGACAGACTTAGCAAGGTTTCTCTATTAGATACTCCTAGAGCATTTTGTACTTCTACTTGGCAACAACCATCATAAAATCACAATTATAATTTGTTCTTTTTTCATCACAAAGTATTTTTTATTGAGAGGAAAGGGGGACATTGGTGAAGTCTAAAAAGAGTTGCTGTGTAATATTACTTATACTTAAATGAATCTCTTTTGCAACTATTAAGTAGACAGCAGGAAGTCAAGGAGGAGAGAGGTGTGTTATAAGGCTCTTGTAGCAATCCAGATGAGAGGAGGATGATGGCCACAGTGACTGCTTTGGAGATGGAAATCAATAGATTGTGTAGCTGTATTGAGGGCACAGAAAGCTAGATTTATTTTTGTCAGATCACATTTAGAATGTAAATAAGGGGAAATATTTAAGAACAACTCCAGATTTTATTAACTTGAGCAACTAGATGGAGATTTTACGAACAAAATTGGGAAAGATTATGGATGTAAGATACGAAGTTTCTAGCAAAGGATATTGTTAAGTAGCATCTACAGTGGGAAACAGCAATGTATCTTTTAAAAACATGCACATGTTGTGTATATGGCTAAAATGTAGATGCCATTATGCTTTTCAGGAAATGTCACTAAACCTATCTTCTAACAACAGCAGCACAGCTAGCTTGTGATTCAAACATTTGATACTCATTGATCATGTAAAAAGGTACCATAAATATGGCAGAAACTTAAAATATTTGATCAATAAGTAAAAAAAGCAGTTAAGGAAGGAGGTAGTATGTTCTATTATGTGTCTATGTCAAAAATATTGCAAAGAGTAATCCAGGCATAATCATGGGCATGTATTTTTAATCACAGAATTTATGATATCAGAAAGAAACACTAAAGGTACACTCTTTCATCTATAATTATGATAATCAGGAAACCTCTGAAGTAAGAGTAGTGAAATAGCATCTTTATGACCTGCCAGGCACACTGCACATGGTTGTTTTTTTTTTTTGTTACTTTGTTTTGGATTTGTTTTTAGATCATCTCTTTATCATTTCAGACTCCCATATAGCACATACTTTATTTTTTTTTTTCAATTTCCTGATTGGGGAACTGTGAAACAGAGAAATTAAGTCAATATCCGTTTCACAAAACTACAAAGTGATAAAGTTATAATTTATATATAAATTTGAATCTGAGATCTTGAACACAAGGAAACTTGCTTAGAGACTGCCAAAGCATAATGGAAACTTTGCAACTCCAGTTTTTGGTAAGTTGTTCAATTATAATCATAGCTCATTTACTTGTGTTTAGAAACAGCTCTCTTTACCTTAAATATCTCCAGTCTCTCTCAGAACACTTAAATTATGGTCAGTTACAATCCTGTTTTCTGAATAAAGCTTTCCTATTCTAACTTTCAGTATTTTTCCTCTCTGGCCCCCTATAACACTTACCTTGAAAAATAAACCATGTAGTTCTAAATTATTGGATGTTCTATGAGGCATATAGCTAGTTTTAGATGATTTATTTCACACACTGGCACTAACTTGGAGCTTAATTAAATGATTATTTTTGACTAATTCTAGAGTTAGCTAAAATTAAGGAAAATAATTATTTGAAATGTCAAATAACTACAGAATTTTCTCAATGCAAGGTTTACTTCTGCCTACCACTTAATCCAAATGTAAGTCATGGCATAATTTTAATTAAAAAGAATTATATAAGGGTGGAGGACCTGGGCTTCATATTCCATAATAGGAAGCAATCACATGCAACTTCTATGAGATTACTTTATGAATCTTTTTAAAATGCGAGTTTACAATTATCCCTAACCAAGAAAATTATAGGATACCAGAAATCTCAATATATTTTAATGTTCTATTGAATTTAGTTTTTCAGATGAAATTGCTCACTGCAATTTTAATCTTTCCAAATTAAGCAGCTAGAATGAGTAATCTTTGTCAGGAAGAAAATCTGGAATGATTATTTAGGAATGAAACTGAGTATTAAGACTAAATGTATGATTCTACTGCCAGATTCATGTGTGAGAACTTGGACCTAACTATAAAAATAGGAAAATAAAACTTAAAAAATACTCTAGGTTCTTAGTCATTATCTTCTACTTACATAGTTTCCTATGGATAAATGATGAGCTCTGTATATGGAGAAGGGCTGAATTTTCACACAAAAGTGAATTTTCTATTTCATCAAAGTATTTCTCAGGCATCAAAAAAAAATCCCAACATTTTAATAATTGTTTTATGGAAGGCATCATATATTTATCTGTGTATAAGATGAAATGAGCATAATTAAATATACCCTTTTAAGTTTCAGATCAAGGAAAATGATACAAGTTTATGTACAGATTGCGGTTGGTCAATGTGACTTGACTATTACTCAAACATAAAATTAATGGTGAATAATTCCCAGGAGCTTCTTTGAACAGGGCACTCTTTTCTTTGGTTTGATGTTCGAAATAGAAAAAAAAAATGCAAGTATTAATAGGCAGGGGCTCATTATCTAAAAATCAACTTTGAAACTTTTCAGTTATCCAGTTTCCTAACTCACGGAGTGAAATTCTGAGATATGAACGTGGAAGAGAAATATTTGATGTTATGGTGAGAAAAGAAGTTGGAAAGAATTTGTCTGCCTGAGATTGGATGTGCATGGATTGGATTTGAAAGATGAGACTACAGAGCCAAAGGGCTTCTGGAGGTTGCTGTGAACATAAGGGGTTGGATTCTTGATAGAAGAGATGTAGAAAGGCAAAATATGCAACCTTTCTTTACAGTTACCCAGAGGGTTGGTCCTGTGCTTTGGCCCTTGCACCTTGGAGTTCAGCCTCTTACTTTGTTTACTATTATGTCAGAGCTCCAGAAATCAATATTTAAGCTGTGGTCTTGCCTAAGCCACAAAGCAGCAGCTCTGATTCACAGCTGCAACTTACAGATGCCTATACCATATGCTACCATTCAGAATATATTTCAGGTGTAAGCAGGGATGTCATTTCTCAAGGAAGAGAGGGGCTAAATTATTAGATAAATTGATTGGAATTAATATTAGCCTGATTAAGTCAGAACTTAATCTACTTTTGACATTCTCATATTTGGTTCTTTTCAAAATCCAATTAACTTACACAGATGATTAGCATTTGCTAGTTTCTGATTTTAGAGCCTGCAAATTTCTCTCACCATTGCCTTCTCTTTCATTTTCATGACTATAATCTAAATATTACAAAGAGATTTGACAAAGCATTAGAACATTAACCAGTTTAGAGTCTAAAAGTTGCATGTGCAACTGTCATTAATTATATTTTCAGAAGCTAAAACAGCCTCCTTAACACAGGCGAACAGAATAAACCATACATGCAAAAGAAGGTGCCAAACCAGGCAACATAAGGTATGTAGAAACAGCATGTTTACTTCATCTGTATACTTCCTTCTTTATTGACTGATGATGTGCAAATAAACAACCAATACTGCAATAGAATTATGCTGCTTTCTGGAGAGAACTAAGAAAGTTGGCTTTTCTGTGTTTTAGGAAATAGACCTTATTTTTATAAAATTTTATAAAGCCTTGAAAAGACTTCATGATCTTTTTATCTCACACTTCCAAACCAGTGCCAGATCCATGGCACAATAATAAATGACAATGTTAGTTAGTTAGTTTCTATAAGGCTACTATGGGAACATGAGATTCGTAAAATCTCACAGAGAAGGGTTTGCTGTTCAGAGTTAAATCAAAAGCCTTAAATTTAATTTTCTACTAGGATGTCCTGTTGGAGACTCTGAACAAACCTCCAAGCAGAAACAACTAGACAAATGCGAAAGTCCAAAATTTAGTGAATTTAATAACTCTCAGAGGTAAGTAAAAGACAAAGTCAGCCCTCAGAATATGAGTTTCTTTAGAAAAGTTGAATTCGTGCTTTTTCAAATGGATGAGGCATGGAAACTGGGAGATAAATCCCCAAATTTGCTACGGTGAAAATGTTAAGGAACACTCCAGAAAACAGCAACAAAAACAACAACAAAAAACAAAAACCAATAACCAAGAAACTAAAGATTGCATCACTTTTCTAAGCAAGCATATTTCTTTTGACCCTTGCACTCAGCAGAAGGGGAAAATAATCTCTAGTGAGAATCCCTACACATAAGCCTATCTTGATGTGACTTCAAATCCAAATTCCTGCTACTTTGTTGCCTAAGAAACCTTGGTTATTTCAGGATTTTGCCCTGACACAAAGTACAATTCATGTAGAAAAATGGTATAAACTATACATGGTGTCACAGAGCTATAGAGATGTCTTTACCCTGTTATGCAATTTGTCCATTCTATTCTTTATCAACTCACATGGCTCCTGAACATAGGATGACTGGCCATTTGGAATGTCACAAAGGACTCCAGCTGAGTGAAAGGCATTGTCTCTTCTGGGCATTTGTATTTAGAATACAAACGTTCTATTTGGTCTCTATAGATGTTGAAACTGGAAGATCAAACAAAACCAAAAACAAAGATATCTGATAGCAATTCAGTTGTAATGTACAGAAATGCATAAAGAAAAAAAATGCATATGTAAGGAAAAATAAAGTCAAGAAAAATCAGAATTAAATTTTTACTTTTTATGCTTAGTACCTCTTGAGAACCCTATAATCTTCAAGCAAACTCCCTATTTACTAGTTAAAGTAGATTTCTAAACGTTGAAACTAAATTACCCCAACTGTAATGGGACCTTAATATTAATAAGGTCAGGTTTCTTACTTAACAAACAAATGGAGAAACTAACCCAAGCAAGGGCAAAGGAATCTTCTAGAGTAACAGAATGACTCAGCCATAACTGGGTTTCAGATCAGCAACTCCCAAAATATTCTATCTCCATTCTCTGATATTGTCTCTTCATTTTAATTATTTAAGAAATTGAGAAAAGGTTACAAATTTATTCTTATTCTACCATTGATAAAGGTATTGAGGCCGGGCGCGGTGGTTCATGCCTGTAATCCCAGCACTTTGAGGGCCGAGGCAGGCGGATCACGAGGTCAGGAGATCGAGACCATCCTGGCTAACACGGTGAAATCCCGTCTCTACTAAAAATACAGAAAAATTAGCCGGGTGTGGTGGTGGGCACCTGTAGTCCCAGCTTACTCGGGAGGGTAAGGCAGGTATTAACTGTGTATCTGGGTATCACAGTATTAACTGTGAACCCAGGAGGCGGAGCTTGCAGTGAGCCGAGATCGTGCCACTGCACTGTAGCCTGGGCGAGAGAGCGAGACTCTGTCTCAAAAAAAAAAAAAAAAAAAAAAAAGAAGATATTGAGAGTTCACTTTTTAGTGAGTATTAAATAAGTTAAACACTTGTTTGTATGATCAGTAAAGACTGCTTGAGGAATGCATTATTTCATAGCAGATATGTGAAGAAAGCAAGAGGCAGAATACTGAAAACTTAGATAGAATACAGGAACTAATAAAGAGTATGTTCCTAGTTCATGAATAACTCATCTGTGGTTATTTGGATGTACTTCACTGAACCTATACTCACTCATTTCACCCATCCTCACAGTAGATAATGTGAACAGAAGATTGCAACAGCAAGTGTGAAAATAGAGAATCAGCTGCAGTCCATTTGTTTTCCATGTCAGGGGGCAGACAAATCATTGTTGACCTGAGCAGACCCAGTGCCATAGAATGTAATGATCGGTCCTTCACACAAAGACGTACCTACTTCAGGCTACTCAACTGTATGCATTGATGTAGTTTATCCATGTAGTATCCTTAAATGAATTGATTATTACATAATATATTTCTGTTCTGAATTGACCAACTGTTTACTGCAGTAATCAAGTTAATTATTTTGATCTATACAAATGCAATCTAGTGAATTATACGCATGTTCCTGTCATGAGTTTGCTTTCTTTGGTATATGTTTTTGGAACTCAGATCTTACTGAGAGAACAAAGATAGCAAGGATCTGTAAGACTTCAATGACAAATGAAATTGAAAGATTCATATGATCATTAGAGCTACCATTAATAATACAAAGAAGTATTCTCAAGAAGACTCAGATGATGTATTTATTTAACCAATCGGCAAACATTAAGCCTTACTTTTGTGTATGTTTTGCTTTTGTCCCCTGTGCTTTTGAGGTCTGACTCAAAAAATATTTGGCAAAGTTGTGTAGATTTTCCCCTGTATTTTCTTTTAGTAGTTTCATATTTTAAGTTCTTATGTTTAAGTATGTAACCAATTTTCATTTTCATGTATAGTGAAAGATAGAAATCTAGTTTCATTCTTCTTCATATGGATATCCAGTTTTCCCAGCAACATTTATTAAAGAGAATATCTTTTCCCCAATATATATTCTTGGCACCTTTATCAAAAATAAGTTTGCTGTAAATGAATGGATTTATTTTTGGATTCTCCATTCTGTTCCACTGGTCTATGCATCTGTTCTAATGCCAGTATCATGGTTTTTGCAGCTTTGTAGTACAATGTGAAGCCAAGTAATGAGATACCTCCAGCTTTGTTCTTTCTACTCAGGATTGATTTCTATCTGTTCTTTTTTTTTTTTTTTAGTTAAATACAAATTTTAGAATTTTCTTCTATTTCTGTGCAGAATGTCATTGTTATTTTTATATAGAAATTGCAATGAATCTGTTGACTGCTTTGAGTAATATAGACATTTTAATAATATTAATTTTTCCAATCCATGAGCATGAGATATCATTCCATTTGTTTGTGTCCTCTTCAGTTTCTTTCATTGAGATTGTTTTATTATAGAGACCTTTTACTCCTTTGGTTGAAGCTATTACAGGTATTTTATTCTTATTTTTGTAGCTATTGTAAATGTAATTGATTTCTGAATTTCTTTTCCAAGCCGATCACTATTAGCATATTGGAAAAATTAATATTATTTTTGTAAAATATAAAACCAGAAAGCTATGTTTTCTGCATGTTCTCACATATAATACTTAGAAAAATATGATTGATTTTTGTATGTTGATTTTTTATTCTTCAAATTTGCTATTTATTTTTTACCAGTAACAGGTTGACTTTACTTTTTTTGTGTGTGTGTTGATAGGTTTTTCTAAATATAAGATTATATCATGTGCCACGAAAGATGATTTGACACTTTTCTTTCTAATTTGGATGACTTTTATATCTTTCTTTTGCCTAAGTGCTCTGACTGGGACTTCCAGAACTACATTGAATAAAAGTGGTGAAAGTAGGCATCCAGGCCGGGCGCGGTGGCTCAAGCCTGTAATCCCAGCACTTTGGGAGGCCGAGGCGGGTGGATCACAAGGTCAGGAGATCGAGACTATCCTGGCTAACATGGTGAAACCCGGTCTCTACTAAAAATACAAAAAACTAGCCGGGCGTGGTGGCGGGCGCCTGTAGTCCCAGCTACTTGGGAGGCTGAGGCGGGAGAATGGCGTGAACCCGGGAGGCGGAGCTTGCAGTGAGCCGAGATCGCGCCACTGCACTCCAGCCTGGGAGACACAGTGAGACTCCGTCTCAAAAAAAAAAAAAAAAAAAAAAGAAAGTAGGCATCCTTGTCATTTTATTAATGAAAAAAAGACTTTCAATTTTTCCTCATTCAGTATGACATTGCCTGTGGTTTTGTCATATGTGGTTTTCATTATTTTTAGATATGATACTTTTTTTTTTTTTTTTTTTGACACAGAGTTTTCGCTGTTGTTGCCCAGTCTGGAGTGCAATGGTGTGATCTCGGCTCACTGCAACCTCCACCTCCCGGGTTCAAGCAATTCTCCTGCCTCAGCCTCCCAAGTAGCTGGGATTACAGGCATGCACCATCACGCCTGGCTAATTTTGTATTTTTAGTAGAGATGGGGTTTCTCCATTTGGTCAGGCTGGTCTCGAACTCCCAACCTCAGGTTATCTGCCTGCCTCAGCCTCTCAAAGTGTTGGGATTACAGGCATGAGTCACCACGACTGGCCTTGAGATATGATACTTCTACACTTACTTTAGTAAGCATTGTTATCATGGTGGAATAGCGAATTTTATCAAATGCTTTTTCAGCATCTATTGAGATGATACATGGTATTTGTCTTTGATTCTGTTCATGTGATGTATCACGTTTATGGATTTCCATATGTTGAACCATCTTTACATCCCTCAAATGAATCCTAATTGGTAATGGTGAATGATCTTCTTTACTCCAACTTTTATTTTAGGTTCGGGGTGATACATGTGCAAGTTTGTTACCTAGATAAATTGCATGTTACTAGGGTTTGGTGTATGATTTATTTTGTCACCCAGATAGTGAGCATAGAACCTGTAAGGTAGTTTTTTTTTCTCACCCTCCTCTCAAACTCCACCCTCAAGTAAACTCTGGTGTCTGTTGTTCCCCTCTTTGTGTCCATGTGTACTCAAAGTTTAACTCCCACTTGTGCGTGAGAACATGCAGAAAACATAGTTTTCTGTTCTTGCATTAATTCATTTAGGACAATGGCCTCCAGCTGCGCCCATGCTGCTGCAAAGGACATAATTTCATTCTTTGTTATGGCTGCTTAGTATTCAGTGGTATATATGTATCAACATTTTCTTTATTCTGTCCACCACTTATGGACATCTAGGTTGATTCCATGTCTTTACTATTGTGAAAAGTATTGCAATGAGCATATTCATGCATGTATGTTTATGATAGCACAATTTATATTCTTTTGGGTATATACCCAACAATGGGATTGCTAGGTGAAATGGGAGTTTTGTTTTAAGTTCTTTGAGAACTCTCTAAGTATCTTTTGCACAGCGGCTGAATTCATTTACATTGACACCAACAGTGTATGTGTGTTCCCCTTTCTCTACAACTTTGTCAACATGTTATTTTTTGAATTTTTAGTAGCAACCATTCTGACTAGTGTGAGATGGCATCTCATGATGGTTTTGATTTGCATTTCTCTAATGATTAGTGATGTCAAGCATTTTTTATATGCTTTTTAGCTGCATGTATGTCTTCTGTCGAGAAGTGACTGTTCATGTCCTTTGGCCATTTTTAAATCAGGTTGTTTGGTTTTTGGCCGTTGATATGTTTAAGTTCCTTGTAGATTCTGTATATTAGGCCTTTGTTGGATGCATTGCTTGTGAATATTTTCTTCCATTCTGTTAGTTGTCTGTTTACTCCACTAATAGTTTCTCTTGTTATGCAAACTAAAGCTCTTTAGTTTAATTAGGTCCCACTTGACAATTTTCACGTTGCTCGCAATTGCTTTTGGAGTCTTTATCATGAACTATTTGCCAAGGCCTATGTCCAGAATGATATTTCCTAGGTTTTTTAAGGCTTTTTATAGTTTTAGGTTTTACATTTAGTTTTTTATCCATCTTGAGTTGAATTTTGTATATGGTGAAAGGAAGGGGTCCAGGTTCAATCTTCTGCATATGGCTAGCCAGTTATCCTAGCACCATTTATTGAATAGTTTCTTTTCCCCATTGCTTACTGTTGTCTACGTTGTCCATGATCAGATGGTGGTAGGTGTATGGCTTTATTTATGTGTTCTGTAACCTGCTGCATTGGTCTATTTGTCTGCTTTCGTACCAGTACTATGCTCTTTTTTGTTTCTGCATCCTTGTAGTGTAGTTTGAAGTCAGTGTGCTGTATCCAGCTTTTTTTTTTTTTTTTTTTTTTTGTAGAATTTAGCAGTGAACCCATCAACCCATCAGGTCCTGGGCTTTTCTTCGATTGGGGGCCTTTTATTACTGCTTTGATCTTATTATTAATCGGTTTTGGTTTTCCATTTTTTCATGATCCAATCCTAATAGGTTGTATGTCCAGGAATTTATCAATTTCTTCTAGGTTTTCCAGTTTGTTAGCATATAGTTGTTCATAATAGTCTCTAGTGATTCTTTGTATTTCTGTGTTATCAGTTGTAGTGTTTTTATACATATCTGAATTTATTTACTCGCATCTTTTTCTTTTTTTATTCTAGCTAAATGTGTGTTGGTTTTATCTTTTCAACAAACTTTTTGTTTTGTTGATTTTTTTTGTATTGTTCTTTAATCTTAATTTAGCTTATTTCTGTTCTGATCTTTAGACTTCTTTCCCTTCTATTAATTTTGGATTTGGTTCATTGTTTTGCTTTTGTGTTTCCTCAATATATACTTCTAGATTGTTTGCCCAAAGTCTTTCTTTTTTTATTGATGTAAACATTTGTTACTATATAGTATTACTCCTTTTCTGTATCCCTTAGTGGTATATTATAATTTCATTTTTATTTCACAAATTTTTAAAATTATTTTCTTAAATTCTTCATTGATTCATTGGCCATTCTGATGCATGTTATTTAATTTATATGTATTTGTACAGTGTCCAAAGATTCTCTTGTTATTGATTTCTAGTTTTATTCTACTGTGATCAGAAAAGATACTTGACATGTTATTGACTTTTTTAATTTGTTGAGACTAGTTTTTTGACTTAACATATTATCTATTCTGGATAATATTTTATGTGTTGATGAAAAGAATGTATATTCCACTGCAATAAGATGTAATGTTTTATAAATGTCTGTTAAGGTCCATTTGGTCAATAGTGTTATTTAATTAACTCTCATGTTTTATTGTTGATTTTCTGATTTTCTGCCTGCATGATCTTTCCATTGCTAAAAGTAGCATGTTGAAGTCCTCTACTATTGTGTTGTAGTCTTTTTCTTCCTTTAGATCTACTGATACTGCTTTATATTTTTGGGTTATCAAGTGTTCGGTCAATATATATTGACTATTGTTATATCCTCTTGCTGAATTGCCACATTTATCATTACATAAAAACCTTCTTCATCTCTTTTTAGTTTTTTACTGAAAATCCTTTTTATCTGATATATCTACTTCTGAATTTTTTGGTTCCATTTGCATAGAATATATTTTTCCATCCCTCACATTCAGTCTATATATTTCTTCATAGCGGAAGCAAATTTTTTGTAGACAGCATTACATTGGGTCTGATTTTTATCATGTCAACCATTCTATGTCTTTTAATTGGATAATCTAGTCAATTTACAGTTGATACTATTGATAGGTAAGGACTTACTACTGCTATTTTGTTTCTTGTTTTCTGGTTGTGTTGTAGCTCTTCTCTTAGTTTTTTCATTTCTTACTGTCTTCTTTTGTGATTAAGTTATTTCCTCTGCTACTGTGTTGCTATTTATTTTTAGTGTATCTATTATAGGTTTTTGCTTTGTGGTTTTCAGGAGGCTTACAAAAAATATTCTATTGTTATAACAATTTGTTTAAAACTGATACCAACTTAACTTCGATTACAAAAAAAGAAGAAAAGATCAGGTGCAGTGGCTCACACCTGTAATCCCAGCACTTTGAGAGGCTGAGGTGGGTGGATCACAAGGTCAGGAGATCAAGACCATCCTGGCTAACACGGTGAAACCCTCTCTCTACTAAAAATGTAAAAATTAGCCGGGCATGGTGGCGCTTGCCTACATGTAGTCGCAGCTACTCAGGAGGCCGAGGTAGGAGAATCACTTGAACTCGGGAGGCAGAGGTTGCAGTGAGCTGAGATTGCACCACTGCACTCTAGCCTAGTGGCAGAGCAAGATTTTGTCTCAAAAAATAAAATAAAATAAAAAGAAGAAAAAAAGGAAACAAAAAAGCCCTGTATATGCTAACTTTATTCTCTGCAAATATTTTGAATTTTTTTCACAATTTACATTTTATATTGCCTATTTCATAACAAACTGTTGTAATAATTATTATTTTACTAGATTTTTATTTAAGTTTTCTTACTAAATATATAAGTAGTTTACACACTATGATCACAATATTAGTATAGCCATCAAATTAGCATCTTTTTCTTTCAGTTTTCAGAACTCCCTTTAGAATTTCTTGTAGAACAGGGATAGTAGCAATAAATTTCCTCAGCATTTGCTTGTCTGGAAAATACTTTTGTTCTTCATTTCTGAGAGATAGCTCTGCTGGATACAGCATTCTTCATTGACAAGTTTTTCTTGCAAAATGAAGGTCTAGTTCTTCTTTTACAGATTTCAGTTTAAATGTCAAAGAAAACTATTATAATCACACCATTAGAAAGAAACAAACAATATAGTACCCACCTGTAATTTTTTCCACTATGATTTCTTTGCTTAATATAGCAAAAAATGTCAGTGAGATATTTCCTTATTTATCTGATCTCTTATGTTTGTTGAGTTATTTGCTTATTTATCTGATCTCTTCATAGGTTGCAAGTTCTTTGAGAGCATACACACACACACACACATATACTTTCTTATTAAGTGTTTTATTTTTAGATTTTAAAATAGTGGTTGGCATTTATTAAGCCATCATAAAAATATACTATTAACTGTATACATAAATAAATTAGTGAATTCCTATTGCTTATGTTTTTATTAGTGCAAATATTAAGTAAATTTTGTAAAGGAATCTGATTACTCAACCAACATTAATGTAATGCTAAAATAATACAAGATGGAAATATACTTCTCTAATTGGCAGACTGATAAAAGGTAAAAAGTGAATGAAGAGGCTCATTTCTGAGTGGTTTGAGGTAATCTAGTCTTCATTTTTTTAGCTTATAAATTGCATGATTATTAGAATTATGCCTATCCATATAATAGACTTTCTTTGCACATTGGTATTTTGAGATATACTTAATTCAAGATTATAAATCACATAGGGAGATGATTTATGCAAATTTAGAATTCATTAGCATTTACAAAATTATTTTTCCTACAATTCAAGCAAAGGGAACAAGTCAAATGGATCAAGTTGGAAAAGAAAAGCAATTTGATGATAATTCCTTCACAATGTTTATAAATAACCAGAAATGGATGAGTTGCAGGCTGCAGAAATCTTGTTACCTTTATTGTAATTCAAATGAATAGAGGAGACTCTCATTTACAATGAATAGTTGACTTTATGGATCAACTCATAGGCATCTTACTGATGCCACTGGGCAAAATACATTTTCTCAACATAAAAATAACGTCTGTTACCTAGCATATAAAAGTTATATTACTAGTTAATTATTCTTGTTATTGGAAAAGTCAAGTAATTTGTTGGTGGAAATGAGAAGCAAATAATATAGGAAAAAAGAAAACCAGCTTCAAATCCTGATTCTGCCACCTAGAAGCTTTACAAGCTTATCTAATTTATCTAGCCTCTTGGAAGCTTAGTTTTCTCATATACAATATGTAATAAATACCTCTAGCAAAACCTATTGTAGTTAAATGCAAGATAATGCATGTAATAGCCTGATACATAATAGCTGTACATGTTTTTTTGAATCTGTCGGTTCTACATCTGTGGATTCAACCAACTGCAGATCAAAAAATATTCAGGAAAAAAATGGAGGGTTGTGTTTATACTGAACATATGCAGACATTTTTTCTTGTAATTAGCCCCCAAACAATACAGTATGACAACTATTTACATAATATTTACATTATGTTAAGCATTAAAAATAATCTAGAGATGATTTAAAATATATACAATGATATGCATAGGTTATTTTTAAATGCGATTAATACACCATTTTATATAAGACACTTGAGCACCTATGGATTCCAGTATCCAGAAGGGATTCTGTAACCTATCACTTATGCATACTGAGGGACAACTGTACTGAATAAATATTATTTTCCTGCTATGTCCAAATTCATCTACCTTTTGGCAGCAAACTAAGCCTTCAAATGTCCTCTTTGACATATATTTTACCTTCCTTACTAACACTGAAATGTTTGTTCTAAAATGCATTTTTAATCAATTAATTGTCTTGGCCAAATATTATCTATGTTCTTCCCAATGCACATAGGATCAGCTGACAGTCTTTACTATAATATTTGAATATTTCATGTAATAAACCTACCATTTATTTTTAGACACAGAAACCATTGTCAGGCTTAAAGATTTCTGTTTTCCTTTTCCAAATCTGACCATCATTGGCACATCTCTTATTTTTGTAGCCACTCATTAAATTTTTCATCTTTTCCCATCAGTGTTTAATAATAAATCGGAAAACAAAATTCTAAAGTTGGGGCCGGGCACAGTGGCTCATACCTATAATCCCAGCACTCTGGGAAACCAAGGCAGGCAGATTGCTTGAGTCCAGGAGTTTGAGACCAGCCTGGGCAACATGCCGAAACCCCATCTCTAATAAAAATACAAAAAAAATTAGCTGGGCATAAGGGCATGAGGGCATGAGTCTGTTGTCCCAGATACTCAGAAGGCAGAGGTAGGAGAATCACCTGAGCATGGGAAGGTTGAGGCTTCACTGAGTCAAGATAACACTACTGCACTCCAGCCTGGGCAACCAGAGTGGGACCCTGTCTCAAAAGAAAAACAAAAGTTCTAAATTTGGTTTTCACAATTTTTTGGCCTAGAGACCAGAGGCCATTCAAAGCCACTATTTAATGCTACATCCTTCTACTTGTAATACCTCTGTAGGATAAATGAGGTTTTTTTCTGTTATTTTTATTTGCCTCTTTTACACATTTACAGATTCATTCTAAATGGTGGCTTTGCTTTCAATTTCTATTTCCTAGTCTATAACTTTTTTAAATTTTTTTTTCAATTGTGGAGTGGAAGAATGTAAAAAATGAAGTTGGAGTTGACAAATCTAAAATTGGGTATAACATCTGCAATTTGTAGTTTATTGAGACTTGGGTTTGTTAGCATTTTTATATCTGTTTTATAATTTCCAAGTAAAACTATTCTAACAAATCAACGGGCATGCATAAGCACTTGGTATAGATCCTTCCTCTCCATTTACAAATTGAAGATTACATTTATTATAACTGTGTAGTGAGTCTTATATTTTTATGATATGCCTATATCAGATCATCAGATTCTTACATTTTCTGATATGCATACATCAGATCATCTCTTTTCTTCTTTTATGAACACTAACTTGAAATGATAATTTTCATCTTAAATTACCATCATTACTTTTCATGGGACATTTTTTTTTCCATTTAATCAGCAGTTTTCAGGTGGGCTATGATTTGCTGGAAGTGTCCTCCTCTATCCACATATGTATTATATAATTGTATTAGATTTCCATGATATTTTGCCAAAATTAGTGTATGTTATACTAATACGTTAATATAAATAATATTACATTATAGAGCAGTGGGATGCACAATTCATTGCAGTGTAGCTTCCTTAGCTCAAGATGTTTCGAACTGAAGGGTGGTATCAGGGGAGATTAGAGGATTTTGGTAGACTTGAAATACTAAATTGCTGCTATGCAACAAGTCTTGAGTATTGTCACTATTTATGAAGGGTTTATAAAATAGATGTTTTTAAATCTTCAATCTGAGGACATGTTTATAAGTGTAAAGATCCTCTGGTTCTTTGAGCAGTGTCAGTGAAGTCTTAATCATGAATATCTTCTCTGCTTTTCACCTTTTAAGACACTGAAAAACAGTTTCCTTAAGGCCAGAATTAAGACTTAGGTAATTACTTTTTCTCATTTTTTTCTTTATTAATAGAAAACAAATTTATTATTTATTCCTTATGGCATGCTAGAAATAAAAGTAGTGCTTTTCAATTTCTTGATCATAAGCCATAATAAGTTTTTTACTCTATAATGTAAAAAAAACTCCCCTCACACATATACAAATAAGAATGTAATAAAATTATATTTAATTTTATACTATGTCATCATCTCTATTTTATTAATTTATAAATTGATTTTATCATTTAAATGATAATTGTGATACACTAACTTGTTTTGTAACCTACTAATGGGTGGCAGCAAGTACTCTGAAAAATACTGAAGTTAAGCAGACTAAGATAAGAAGGACCTGGTTTTGCTGATCAGTTACAATCTTCTAGTGTCATAAATTGACCATTTACTATTGATGTGACTCATGTTTGTTATGTCATGATGCCAAAGAGGTGGAAAAAAAAAAGGGACCAGATGGGGATAAGGATGCTCACAGCTGAGATGTAAAAGAGACCACTTTTCTTTGGTCAAACAAGTACTTACCATTTTGCAGGGGATGGGTGAATTAGATGATATTGAAAAGATTTCTGGGCTTTCAAGTTCTAGGAACAGTTTTAGAATAGTAATGCTCTACTGTCCTGCAAAGAAATGGAATGAATCCTTGGAGAGCTATTTATTACCTAACTTCTACTTTCAACACCTTGGAAACAGCAACTATTTATTGCCAGGTGCTTCTCTAACATTCATATCTACTAACTCATTTGATTCTCATATCATAAAATACATGAATAATTATTATCTCTAGTTTATAGATCAGGAAACTGAAGCACAAAATGGTTAAGTAGGTTGCCTAACTTGCAGAGTGTCAGGAATCTTTGTCACTAGGGAATACATCTCAATGTATCTGCTATGTAAAATTGCATTGATAATAATAATAATACATTGATTGTTCCCCATTAGTAAGCTATACCCTTCTAGGTTGCTACTTCCTGTGTGGAACTCAGTGTGTTCGTGAGTAAAAGTTGCATCCATTTCTTGTGGTAGTTAATTCTGCAAGCACTCTAGGGCAGGTCCTATGCACATATGTTTGGAATAGTAATGATTAATCAAAAGAAGTACTCAAGAAAATATTACTGAGAAAAAATATTCTGGCACTAGTGCTGGTGGGAAAGTGAGAAGCATATAAAACTTGTCTTCAAAAATGAAACATGATGCCCTGACATTATCAGTAAGAACAGCTATTCAATAACAAAGATAAAACTGAAAGAAAATTATGTCTCATATTGAAATCTTACAAATAGAAAAATTATATATGTACATAAAATATAAAATTATTTTAAAATTACTTTCTCCCTAGCTATTGATCAAAGTATTTTTTCAGGTTCTACAGTCATTCAAGAATATGTCAGTTTAGCTTTCAGGGTGATGGGTAAAATATCAAAACAGCTCATGTTCTTTGTGGTTTAGTCTCTTGAGAGAGTTCTTTCTTCTGGTTTGACAATGCACTGATCACTTGCCACGTAATAATACAGCTGCTAACAGTAGCAGAGACCAAGACACTTATACCATTGTCAGTATTGCCTCTGGTACAGGAACTTCAGCCATTGGACCTGTGCCACCTATAAATGCACATAAGACAATAGCAATGTACCCACAGAGACTTAAAGCCAGCTATAAAGAAAAAAAATGTATATTCAGATTATGTGGCTCCCAGAAAAGTAAAATTTCTGTAGGAGAGAGATAATAATCTGAATAAAATGATGATGATAATGGTAATGGTAGTGATGCTGTGATAATAATAATAATAAGATGCCATCTTTCCAGATGATAATTTTTTAAAAGCTCAATAAAATATTATTTATTTTTTTCTGATATATTTAACAGAATTGTGATGAATTACTGAGCCCATGTTCAGGAGAGACCCGGATCCCAGAAGTACGTCAACATATGGGGCTACCTTTCCTTGAGGGTATTTGAGAATCTAGGAACTAAAACTGAGAAGCTAGTTTGTGGTTTTGATAGCTGACTAGGACTTAAGGGACAAAAGTCAGAGCACATGTACTTACATGGGTATTTGTATACATCATCCTTTAGGTTCAGTCCCCAAAATGCTACTCTGAAATTTAAAGGAACTGGAAATAAATCAATCACAACATGGCTTTCTGACTAGTTTCGTGTAATCTGCATAGCAAAAACCTCACGTCCTGAAATGTAACTAAAATGATTTTTCATTATGTATGTCCTCTGCCACATGGAAAAAGCAAGGGAAGGTAAAGTCATCTAAGACTCAATGTATTTGCCCAAATCATTTTTCATACCTCAAAGCTAACACAATAAATGATAATCAGACATTTGAAGATAGAAAGAAAACATGGGTGAGTACCAGCAGAAATAAGTAAGTAGGGACGGGCACCCAGATGCAAGAGATATGCATATTGTTAGTCATGTCTTTCAAAAACAAACTATATTTACTACAAATGTGCATGGGGATATAAGCTAAGCTTAAACTGTTAGCAGGTAACCAAATATCATTTTTGAAAATTCACTTAAATAATTTGAAAAAATACAAATATAAATAAAAGAATAAACTGTCCTGAATTATAAATTAAATGGAGTTGCTTACAGAGTAGGCACTGAGGGATGCTAACACAAAGCCTCAAGCAAACTCACAAGTAATTTTTAAAAACCTGTTGATATATTCTTTTCAAGTAAGGGAAATAGGTAGTAATGAGAACATAGAGGGCATGTCAAATAAATTTAAAGAGGATACATAACATTGGAGGGTTAAAAGAGCAAAAATGCTGTCATTACAGATGATATATTCAATCTTTTAAAAATTGAATTGAATCTACAGATAAATTATAAAATTTCAGTGGAGTTATGTGTACAAAATCAATTTTAAAAACTAAGGACTACTCTGTACTGGCTCTAAACAAAGAGAAAGAAAGACGGAAAAAAAAATTCACATATAAAGCAACAACCTTTAGAATATAGTATTGATGATTAAAAGAGGAATTTTGCCTTTAAAATCAGCTCCAGGAAAAAAAAACATGTGCTTTCAGAATTTAAATAATATAATTAATTTTCAAAATCAAATCAATAGAAATATGTAGAAATTTTAATACTTGAAATAGAGAACAAGTATGTTTTTTATTTTTTAAATATGCCCATGGAACATCAATGAAAATCAATACAATTTTAAAAAGGAATATTGAGTTTACCTACTATAGTCTTTATATAATGCAAGAAAAGATACAGAAAATAGATTGAACAGTAAGAGTAGTTCTTAAGAAGCTAAAATAAGTCTTGACCCTCTGCTTGAGTATGTAATAGATACTCAAGAGAATGCATATAATGAATCTGTTAAAATGGTTCAAATCCTGGTACAAACCCACATACCCTCACAAACACACACACCCATACCCTCAAACACACATATCAGGAAAGTAAAGAGAGAGGTAGATAAAGGAAGATAGAAAGGGAAGGAAGGGAGGGAATCAAGGAAAAAGAGAGAGAAAGAGAGAGAGAGAGACTGGGTATAGAAAAAGAGACTGATTAATAAAAAGGATAATGTCCAAGAATTTTTAAGTTCTCCATCTGATTAAATCTGCTGATGTAAATCTTATTTTCCTAATTTTATATTTAAGAAAAATTGGACTGAAAAAATTACATGATTTGCGTAAGACTTCAAAATTAGAAAGTAATAGAAATGCAATGCAAATCTAAGTACCATTAAGGCTGAACTATTTTCTACATTCTGCTAGAGTGCGAATGATGGGTGGTTGATATATCTTTATTTTAATATGAAAAGTTACATGGCAATGCAAGCCTATCATGGCCTACAAAGTTTTGGATCAATAATACTGGTGAGCAAATCATATTTTTCTTAATTATCAAATATTTATTATAGAATGTACATTGCCATGATTACATAAAGGCATGAAATTGAGATATAAGAGAAGATACCTTAATATAGGGCAGGGATTAGTCTGTAAAAATTACTGTGAAGAGGAAGATTCTGGGAAGATGGTGGAGTAGGAAGCAGCAGGAATCTGTCTCCCCACCTAGATAAAAATTGCACTGGCAGAATCTGTCTGATTTAACTATTTTAGAATTACAGAGTCTATTGAAGGACTGTAACTTCCAGGGGAGGTTTAGAAGGGAAATTACAGATAATTTTGGTCAATTTCAGCTCTTAGCACAGCAGTAACTATCATCCCCTACTGCCGTGGTAAACAGCTATGCGAATGTATGTGGAGCAGCTTGCACTTAGCTAGCAGGAGCCAGAGCAGCAGAAAGGACCCTGTCCTCCAAATATTGAATATCTGTGCTGTAATCACTAATACTTCTAAACTCAGAGGTGAAAAGAGGCAATGATCATTGTTGCACCTCCTTTATTGCTGCAAGCCCTTCCCACTCCAGCTGAAATGACTTCCAATGGATTTAAAGAGCCACTGCCCTTTCCTTCATCCTCCTCAGTTTTTTCCACTTTCTTCATTTTTCTCTTTTTCTCCTTTTGGAACTCAAACCTTAAAGACTCAAAAAACACAGGATATGTGAGAAAAATTAAAGGTTAACCATCCATCCCAAAGGCAAGGTGTAGGATCAGAAAAGATCTGAAAACAATTTGACTTTACATCTTAGGATGATTCCTGATACTCACACAGTCTACAACAATAAAATTTTTTTAAAAAAATACAAAAGTAAAGAACAAAAAACTCCAGGAAAGGGTGGCAACTCTGATTTCCAGACTAATCACATTATTAAATTCAAATGTCCAGTTTAAAACAAACAACAATTTGACTTCCTCCCTTCCTATTTGAGTACCCATTATTTCTTTCTCTTGCCTGATTGCTCTGGCCAGAACTTCCAATACTATGTTGACTGGGAGTGGTGAGAGAGGGCATCCTTGTCTTGCACCAGTTTTCAAAGGGAATTTCTTAACATAGCCTTCAGTTACCATCTACTGTTCCTTCATTTCACCCTTCGGGACTTCCTTAAACATTTCTTACAGGGGTCTAGTAGGAAAGAAATTCCTTAGCCCCTGTTTATCTGGGAACATCTTAATTTCCCCTTCACGTTTGAAGGACAATTTTGTCAGATAGAGGATTCTTGGTTGACAGTTTTAAACTTCTGTTTTAGCCTTTTTTTGTCTCTGTAAATGACATGATTGTATATTTAGAAAACCCCATCATCTCAGCTCCCAATCTCCTAAATCTGATAAGCAACATCAGCAAAGTCTCAGATACAAAATCAATGTGCAAAAATCACAAGCATTCCTATACACCAGCAAGAGACAAGCAGAGAGCCAAATCATGAGTGAACTCCCATTTACAATTGCTACAAAGAGAATAAAATACCTAGGAATCCAACTTATAAGGGATCTGAAGGACCTCTTCAATAAGACCTACAAATCAATGCTCAAGGAAATAAGAGAGGACACAAACAAATGGAAAAAAAAATTCCATGCTCATGGATAGGAAGAATCAACATTGTGAAAATGACCATACTACCCAAAGTAATCTATAGATTCATGCTATTCCCATCAAGCTACCATTGACTTCCTTTGCAGAATTAGAAAAAACTACATTTCATATGGAACTAAAAAAGAGCCCCTATAGCCAAGACAATCCTAAGCAAAAAGAACAAAGCTGGAGGCATCATGCTGCCTGACTTCAAACTATACTACAAGGCTACAATAACCAAAACAGCATAGTAATGATATCAAAACAAATATTTAGACCAATGGAACAGAATAGAGACCTCAGAAATAACACCACACATCTACAACCATCTGATCTTCAACAAACCTGACAAAAACAAGCAATGGGGAAAGGATTTCCTATTTAATAAGTGTAGGGAAACCTGACTAGCCATATGCAGAAAACAGAAACTGGGCCCCTTCCTTATATCTTAACAAGCATTAATTCAAGATCAATTAAAGACTTAAGTATAAAACTCAAAACCATAAAAACCCTAGAAGAACACCTAGGCAGTACTATTCAGGAGATAGGCATGGACAAAGATTTCATGACTCAAACGCCAAAAGCAATTGCAACAAAAGCCAAAATTGACAAATGGATCTAATTAAACTAAAGAGCTTCAGTACAGCAAAAGAAACCATTATCAGTGTGAACAGGCAACCTACAAAATGGGAGAAAATTTTTGCAGTCTACTCATCTGACAGAGGACTAATATCCAGTATGTACAAGGAACTTAAACAAATTTACAAGGAAAAAAAAATAAAATCAAAAAGTGGGTAAAGGACATGAAGAGACACTTCTCAAAAGAAGACATTTATGTGGCCAATAAACATAAGAAAAAAAGTTCGTTATCACTGGTCATTAGACAAATGCAAATCAAAACCACAGTGAGCTACATCTCATGCCAGTTAGAATGACTGTTATTAAAAAGTCAGGAAACAACAGATGCTGGCGAGGCTGTGGAGAAATAGGAATGCTTTACACTGTTTAATGGGACTACAAATTAGTTCAACCATTGTGGGAGACAGTGTGGTGATTCCTGTAGGATCTAGAACCAGAAATACCATTTGACCCAGAAATCCCATTACTGGGTATATACCCAAAGGATTATAAATCATTCTATAAAGACACATGCACACATATGTTTATTGCAGCACTCTTTACAATAGCAAAGACTTGGAACCAACCCAAATGTCCATCAATGATAGACTGGATAAAGAAAATGTGGCACATATACACCGCAGAATACCATGCAGCCATCAAAAAGAATGAGATCATGTCCTTTGCAGGGACATGGATGAAGCTAGAAGCCATCATTCTCAGCACACTAACAGACGAACAGAAAACCAAACACCACATGTACTCACTCATAGGTAGGAATTGTCCCATTCACAGTTGCTCACTGAACAATGAGAACACATGGACACAGGGAGGGGAACATCACATACAGGGTCCTGTCGGGTGTGGGATCCAAGGGGAGGGAGAGCATTAGGACAAATACCTAATGCATGCAGGGCTTAAAACCTAGACGATGGATTGATAGGTGCAGCAAACCACCATGGCACATGTATACCTATATAACCTGCGCCCTCTGCACATGTATCCCAGAACTTAAAGTAAAATTAGAAAAAATAAAGAAACTAACATCTCAGTAAAGGTAAATAATACATGGGTAATTATGATAGCTAGTATTGTTGTAACAGTTCATAACTTTACAGTTTTTCTTCTACATGATTTAAGAGAATGATACATTCGGAAAACCAGTATTATTATAATTTGGATTTATAACTCTAAATTTTGTTTCCTATGAAATTTAAGAGACTAATGCAATTAAAAGAATGATTACTTTATGTTTGGGGACATAATCTATAAGGGCTATAATTTTGTGACACCAACTGAAATGGGTGGGATGGAGGTGTAAAGGAGCAGAATTTTTGAATGCTATTGAAGTTTAACTGGTATCAATTCCAATTAGATTATTATAAGTTTAGAATGTTAAATGTAATCCCCATGGTAACCACAAATCCATAAGAATGCATACAAAAAGGATAAGAAAGGAATTTAATCATTTCACTACAAACCAAAATTAAATACAAAATGGTGACAGTAATACAGGAAATGAACAAAAACCAAAAACTGTAAGACATGTGAAAAACAAATATCAAAATGACAGAAGTCCCTCCTTATCAGCAATAACTTTAAATGTAATAGATTAAAATCTCCAAACAAAAGATGGAGATTGAGTCGATGGATAGGAACACATGATCCTCATATATGCTATTCAGAAAAACTTCACTTTAGGTCCAAGGACACAAAAACATGCTTTTATTTCAAGTTGCGAATGAAAAAGATATTTCATGCAAATAATTACCTAAAGAGAGCAGGGATGCTTATACTAATATCATAAAAAATAAAATCAAAATACAAAAGTTGATAAGGGACAAAGAAGAGCACTATATATTAAAAGTTTCAATAAAGCAAGGAGGTATAGCAATCGTAAACATTTACAAACTTAATGATAGACCACAAAAATATATGAGGCAAAAACTAATAGACTTAAAAGGAGAACTATATAGTACTACAAATATAAAGTACTACCAATATACAATAGTACAATAATCATTGAATGTTTCAATACTCTCAATAATGGATTAGAATAACCAAGACAGAAAATAGGTAAGAAAGTAAAGGATTTAAACAATGCAATAAACTAATTAGATCAAACAGACATTCTCAGACCAATCTACACAATAGCAACCATATACATATTCATTTCAAGTATACATGGAACATTTTCCAGGTAAACCATATGTTAGGCCATAAATTAAGTCTCAATATATTTAAAAAAGTGAATATCATTCAAAATATCTTCCCTTATCACAACAGAATTGAGTTTGAAATCACTAATAGAAGTGAAACTGGAAAATTCACAAATCTCTGAAAATATAACAATACACTCTTAACAATGAATCAAAACAGAGAACAAAGGGACATAAAAAAATACTTAAAACAAGAATGAAAACAGAAACCCAATATATTAAAATATATGCAGTAAAGACTGCTAAGGGAGAAATTTACAGCTATAAATGCTTACATTAAAGAATAGAAAGATTTTAAATCAACAGCTTCATCTTTGCAATTTAAGGAACTAGAGAGTAAGAACAAACTAAACCCAAAGCCTAGCAGAAACAATGAAAAAATAAAAATTAGAGCAGAACTTAACGAAATAGAGGATAGAAAAAATATAGAAAAAAGCAAGAGAAAGCAGAAGTTGGTTTCATGAAAAAATGAGTAAAACTGGCAAACATTTAGCTAGATAGACTACAAAAAAAGACTTATATTTGTGTAAGATCAGAAATAAAAGTTGTGACATTGTTATTGATTCTACAGATCAATTATTATAATAATATGAACAATTATATGTCAACAAATTGGATAATCTAGATGAAATGAACAAATTTGTAGATACACAAAACCTACCAAGAATAAATTATGAAGAAACAGAAAATTTGAATAGATTTATAAGTAGAAAGGAGACTGAGTTAATTTAAAAATCTCCCAATAATGTAAAAGCCTGAACCTGATGGCTTCACTGGTAAATTTCTTTGAACATTTATATAATTTAGATCCATTCTTCCCAAACTTTGCCCAAAAACTTGAAGAGAATTTAATACTTTCTAACTCATCCTATTAGGCCAGTATTATGGTACCAAAGCCAAATAAACCACAGGAAAATAAAACTGCAGACTATTTCCTTATGAACATTGAAACCAAAATACTAAAAAAAAATAGCATACCAAATTCATCAGTGTGTTAAAAAGACTATATGCCATGAGAAAGTGAGATTTATTTCAAGAATACCGGGATGTTATAATATATGAAAATACAAAAATTAATAAATCTAATACACCAGATTAACAGAATGAAAGAAAAAATGATCATCTCAATTGATCCAGAAAAAAATCTTTTAACAAAATGTAATAGCCTATCATGATAAAAAATCTCAACAAACTAAGCATAGAATGAACTATTACAGCAAACATCACCCTCAATGGTGAAAATCAGAAAGATTTTCCTCTAATATGAGGAATAAGACTATGATACCTATACTTACCATTTCTGTCTAACATTGTATCAAAAATTGTACTCAGAGAACTTAGGAAAGAGTAAAAATAGAAGGCATTAAAATGGGAAGAAGCGAAATGATATCTGCTCACAGATAAAATGATTTCATATGTAGAAAACCTTAAATATTTCACACAAAAAATTATAAGTAATTAATGGATTCAGCAAAGTAGTTGGATGCAAAATCAACATGCAAAAATCAGTTGCATTTCTATATATTAACAATGAACAATCTGAATAGTGATTATAAAGACAATGTCATTTACAATTGCATGAAAATGAATGAAAGACTCTGGAATTAATTGAATTTTTTTTTTTTTTTTTTTGAGAGAGTCTCGCTCTGTTGCCAGGCTGGAGCGCAGTGGCGTGATCTCGGGTCACTGCAACCGCCTCCTGCTGGATTCAAGTGATTTTCCTGCCTCAGCCTCCTGAGTAGCTAGGACTACAGGCATGCGCCACTATGGCCAGCTACTTTTTGTATTTTTTGTAGAGACGGGGTTTCACCATGTTGGCCAGGATGGTCTCGATCTCTTGACCTCATGATTCACCCGCCTCACCCTCCCAAAATGCTGGGATTATGGGCATGAGCCACCATGCCTGGCCGAAAAAAAATTTAAATAAACAAATGAGAACAAATCCTATGATAGTGAATTAGAATTAATGTTGTTAAGATGTCAGTGCCACCCAAAATGATCTACAGATTTAGTGCAATTTCTCTCAAAATTCTACTCGGTTTTTTTTTCTTTGTCACAAATAGAGAACCTTTTCCTACAAGTCTTATGGAAATTCAAGGGACCCCAAATAACCGAAGCAATCTTAACAACAAAGAACAAAGCTGGAGGATCAAAATGTTGTGGTACTGGAATAAAGATAGCCATTTAGACAAACGAGAGCCTTTAAATAAACCCTCACATATATGGTCAAATAATTTTTTTAGAAGAGTGTCAAAATCACTCAAAGAGGGAAGTACAATCTTCTCAACAAATGATGCTGGAATCTCTGCATGAAAAAAATGAAGTTGGACCCTTACATAACACAATGCACAAAAAATTAATGGATCAAAGACTAAGTGTATGACCTAAAGCTATAGAACTGTTTGGAGAAAACATGGGGTAAAAGCTTCATGACATTGAATTTGTGATGATTTCTTGAATACAACACCAAAGGCATAGGCAACAGCAACAAAAACAAACAAACAAACAAAAAAGAAAAATAGGACTCATGAAAATTTTAAAAATATGTACTGCAAAAGAGAATATTAATAGAGTAAAAGGCAACCCACAGAATGGAAGAAAATGTTTGTAGATTTTATCTGATAAGGAATTAATATTCATGCTGAGAACTTCCAAAAGTTAACAATTAAAAAAATACTTGATTCAAAAATGGACAAAAGACTTCCATAAACATTTCTTCAAAGAAGATAGACAAATGGCCAAAAAGCACATAAAAAGATTCTCAATATCACTAATTATTAGGGAAATGCAAATCAAAACTACAATGAAATACCACCTCACACCAACAGATGACTACTACTAAAAAAAAAAAAACCAGAAAATAATAAGTGTTGACAAGAATGTGAAGAAATTGGAACCCTTGAACACTGTTTGTGGGAAAGTAAAATGGTACAATTGCTGTGGAAAATAGTATGGTGATTCCTTAAAAAAATAAAAAATAGAATTACCATATCATCCAGCAATTTAACTTCTGAGTATATCCCCAAAAGTATTGAAAGCGGGGTCTAGAAGAGATATTTTCATATATATGTTCATAGCAGTATCATTCACAATAGCTAAAATGTAGAAGCAACATAAGTGTCCGTCAATGGATGAATGCATAAGCAGAATGCGGTCTGTCTATACGATGGAATATTATTCAGCCTTAAAAAAGAGGGAAATTGCACTTTGGGAGGCCGAGGCGGGTGGATCACGAGGTCAGGAGATCGAGACCATCCTGGCTAACATGGTGAAACCCCGTCTCTACTAAAAATACAAAAAACCAGCCGGGCGTGGTGGCGGGCGCCTGTAGTCCCAGCTACTCGGAGGCTGAGGCGGGAGAATGGCGTGAACCTGGGAGGCGGAGCTTGCAGTGAGCCGAGATCGCGCCACTGCACTCCAGCCTGGGTGACACAGCGCGAGACTCCGTCTCAAAAAAAAAAAAAAAAAAAAAAAAAAGAGGGAAATTTCTGATATATGCTAAAACATGGATGCACCTTGAACATTATGTTAAATGAAATAAACCAGTTACCAAAACACAAATGCAGTTGACCCTTGAGCAACAAAGTGGTTAAAGGCACTGACTCCCCACCCCTAACACTCAGTAAAAAATTTATATACAACTTCGACTCTCAAAAAACTTGACTACTAATGGTCTACTTTTGATGGCAAGCTTTACCAATAACATAAGCAGTTGATTAACACATATTTTGTATATGTTATATATTGTATGTTTATAGTAAACTAGATAAAACATTAAGAAATTCATAAAAACTATATTTACCATTCATTAAGCGAAAGCACATCATTGTCAAGAACTTCAACCTCATTATCTTCACACTGAGTAGGCTGTGATAAGGAAAATTAGGAGGGGTTGGTCCTGTTGTTTCAGAGGTGGCAGAGGTAGAGAAACCTTAAGTGAACCCTCACAGCTCCAACCCAGGTTGTTCAAAAAGGATCAACTGTACTGTATGATTATCCCTATATGAGGTATCTGAAGTAGCCAAACTTACAGAAACAGAGAGCAGAATAGTGGTTGCTGGGGCAGAGGGAAGCAGGAAACGAGAGATTGCTGTTCCACAAGTATCAAGTTTCAGTTATATGAGATGAGTAGGTGCCAGAGATTTGCTGGACAATGTTTTGCCTTATTAATTAAAAGCACTTAAATAATTTTGTGCTTAAATACACAAGTGTATTTCATGCATAGTGTCCCATTTATTTATTTCATCTTATTTATTTATTTATTTATTTATTTTATTTATTTATTTATTGAGACGGAGTCTTGCTGTGTTGCCAGACTGGAGTGCAGTGGCATGATCTCGGCTCAGTGCAACCTCCTCTTCCCGGGTTCAGGCTATTCTTCTGCTTCAGCCTCCCTAGTAGCTGGGCTACAGGCATGCACCACTACACCCAACTAATTTTTGTATTTTTAATAAAGACCGGGTTTCACCATGTTGTCCAGGATGTTCTGGATCTCTCCACCTCATGATCTGCTGGCCTCAGGCTCCCAAAGTGCTGGGATTACAGGTGTGACCCACCATGCTCGGCCCCTTTATTTATTTTTAAGTGCAAAATATTGTATTTTGTACTTAAAAAGTTGTTAAGAGTATATATCTCATATTCAGTGTTCTTATCACAATTTTTAAAAATACATTATATAGACTGTATGTTTGCCTAACTAAACTGACATTCTCTTTAAAAGGAGTACTATGCAAGAAGGAGAGTCTATAATGCAAATCTGATAGCAGCACTTCAAGGTACTAAAGGGTTGTTATTTGCTAGATTGCCTCCTCTGAGTATCTATGCTGCATGCATATGTGTGATCTGCTCCAAATCTCTTCTGATTTCACCTTAAGAATTAAAAAAAAGAATATGTTTATTTTATATTATTAATTAATTTGTTTAGTATGTCAAATAAAATAGTTATAATAAAAATAGGAATCTGATCGATTTTGTGTCAATCAACATAAAAAAGGGAGCTGATAGTAATTTAACATTGTGCTGGATTTGGCCAAGGTATAGAATTGCAAAGACTAGAATTTATCTGCTTTACAACTTTGAATGGTATGCATAGAGCCTAATATAAGTTTTCATAGTGATGAATTATGCAATTCACTTTTCATTCTTTACCTATGTATTTTTTATTACTTTTTTGTCCATCTCTTACAAAATTAATAATCAGCAATATTTTGATAATACATCCTTAAAACTTGAATGCATACTGAGGGATTCATCTATAGTGATACTATAATATAGTGTATTTCTATATGTTTGTGAGTATATAAAATAAGAAAATCATTTTGTAATAATGCAGAAAATATACTTCTGCAATGTATAGAAATTTTATTGGAAGCTGTATTCCATTAAGTAATATATTCAATTAAGTAATTCAACAATTTAAAATGAGCTAAAAATATTCAGTTCAGAGGAAGCAAATTATCTTATTGTAATGCCTTTAAACCATTAAAATAGATTACATTGTATAAACCAGGTTAAAATTTAAATCCAGCATAAAACAACAAAAAATGAAGTCCTAAAAGGGGATATAGTAAAATCAATATTGCTCTTTTAAAATGAAAGTGTTCTTTTGGAACAGGTCAGTAAACTATTAAGGTATGAGGACAAAATTTTTCAAGTGTAACTCCTATAAATTTCAAGAGTTAATTACTGATGAATTACTAGAATATGGTACTCTTAATTGTGGGATCTTCCCAGCCAATTATTATAGGCCCATAAAGAAAAATATCTCTATATCAATGACTACTGAAATTATATAAAAGTAAATCATGTCACAGGACAAAACAAATATGTAGCTAAGCTATTTCAATCTGGAAACAATTGCAGAAGGCCAGATAGCCCATTGTCATTCCCATAGACTTGGCTCTTATTCACTATTCAGGCTACCAGAACCCAATTGCATTTAACCTGATATCAGTAAAAGCAGTTATTTAAATTAAAAGAAAAACAGGTGAATAGCTCAATTTGAGATTTTTATTTTAAATTAGAGGTTAAAATTTCTAAATTTCAAAACTGACATTCAAGGAATATCAGACTTAGGAACGTTTGAAGTCACAGAAACTAATTATCTTCCAGGTACATTATCTCATCCTCCATGGATAAGGACATGCTTTAAATATTTATTTCTATAGTAGTAGTCATTTTTCTCTGTGTCCGTTTCTAACTACACTTGTAAATAGCTTTTATAGCCAATAAAATTATGAGTTTAACTATAAGTCTTTGGTCATTATTTCTTCATTTATTAAAAGAATAAACGCAGTAGTGAAAGTTTAGATGGATGGCCATTATGGCTTAGAATTTTGTACTGGCTATGGGTATGAGCTTTGTGTTCGAGTCCTGTGTTTCCAAATTAGTAATTATATGATTCTGAACTAGTCAACTCCCCCATGCTTCACTGTTCTCCCCTGGAAATGGGAATGATGGTGATAATTATGATGCTAACAATCATAATAGCTATGTTAATACGTTTATTATGAAGTTATGAAATTATACTTGCAAGCTACTTATCACAGTAATAAAAGGAACCGAATACACTTAACCCCTCCATTAGCTCATGGCAAGTATTAATAAATTAACAAAACACTTATTGTTGCAGCCTACATTAATGATTATTGGCCCATAGAATGAAACATGCTAGCAGCTCACAGTACTAGTTACTAGAAAACTTAGGAGATGCAGATACTTGAAATAAGTCTATAAACATCTTGCAAGTTTCATATATAGAAAGTGAAAGGATTTGTGGTAGCATAACAGGAGACCATTCCATTTATTTCTCAGCATTGATAACTAAAAATTGGGTTGCAATGGATAAGGAGTATAGAATGATAGAGACATTCGTATGAAATATTCCATTTTAATGGAAAGTTCAGGAGGGACATTTGCTTGAGTATTGTACTTGCACCTCCTAGTCTTTGAGACTGACTTACAGTTACTCTTTGCCATGGGGGACCTCAGAGTCATTTAATTCAGACCCAAGACCAATTCATAGAAGATAATTGGTTTTGACCTCTGGCCACTATTTCAAAGATGTTTTGTTCAGTTCCCTAGGGAAAAGAAATCTACCTTTAGATTTTCACTTCCCAGAATCATAAAATGTCTTCAAAAAATAAGTGAATAAAAGAAAAGAAAGAATCAGATTCTCAAAGACGTGAGATGAACTTTATGTATAAATAACCAGATAAACCTCTATATGATTTTAAGTAGATCATCATCTTCTCAATTATCCCTGACATTGTATTTTAGAAAAAAAGAAAGGCTGGGTCTAGGGAAGGAAAGACACGAAACACTTTTATTCTGCTACAACTGGACCAATATATTTTGAAGGATCTTTGCACACAAACAGATAAAATTAAAGTTGGAGCCTTAGCCACTTAGCCTCAAAACCACACATAGTAGCGAGTCCTAAGGCACTAGCACAGAACACAGTGTCCCTGGTAAACATACTCACAAGCCACTAGGCTGGAGCAAAGAGTCTCAGATTCTCTTTAGTTCTAGCGTTTGATGATTTCAGAATTTTTTATTTGAAAAGAATCTTAGAAGCCATCCAAATCCACTTTAAGACATGTATTTTAAATAGAAAGATTGGGATTGGCAATAGCTTTTGACCTAAGTGATCATCATATTCATTGGAAGTTTTTAAACAAAAATATTACATAACACCCTGGAGAGGTTGTGATCCAGTCCACATAGTTTGAGGAACCAGAACGTGAATGTTTAAAAATATACTAAGGAGTGTAAAAACAAGCAAGATGTAGGGACAATAAGTAAATAAATAAATGAATAAATTAATGAATAAATAAATGTGGAAAAAAACTTCCCCCCTTGTCAGCACTAAAATATATGAAAGTATAAATGACTATCTGCTTGACTCTTCAGAAGACAGTTTTGAAGAACAGAAACTTTTTGAGAAAGTCTTAGAGAAAGCAACTGGGTAGATTTTAAAAAATTGAAAATTTGTTGGCAGAAAAAGAAAGGAAAAGAGAATATGAAATGTACAGAAAAAAATCAGAACACACCTTCCCATTTTGTAAGCTCAGTTGTTACCATGGCTTAGTGTGGTGAAACCTACAAGCCTCCAATGATTATTTTTATAAATTATGAGATTTGGTGCCAGAATATACAGAGAAAAATGTTGACTACACTATTTATGTTGTAAGTATAAATACTTACTTATTTATAATTAAACAAATAGACAAATAATTAGCCATCTGAGTTTTAGCTCTAAGTTGGGAACAAAAATAGACCCATGAGAAAGTAATTTGTAAAATGTTAAACAGGCAGTGGATATTTTTACATAATTCACAAAACAGATTGAAATAATATAGTTAGGTTAAGCAACACTACATTTAATGCAATTTGATTTTCATTGTTATACAGTGAGTTTCCCATATGGGAAAGTGAATCTTAGAGTTGTCGAGTCAAAAAACTAATAAATAGTAGAGTTCGAATTTGAGCCTAGGTCTCTGTTGTTTTGAAGTTCAGGCTTTTAACCTGTTGTACTTCATAATTTTGTAAGGTTTCCAAAAGTATAAAAGAAATAGAATTTTCCTGCAACTTGATATAATTTGCATACACTATAGTTACACTATAGTGTCAAATAACAGAATGTTACAAGCCTAAAAACCACTCAAGAGTCTTCACATCATACATTTACCTCACTAAAGTACCAACTTTCTGTCCACACAAACGTCAGACACTGGAAAAGGAAAATGTATGTCCTTTTGTATTTTCATGTTCAGTATCTTGGTTTTATATTGTTTGATGTGACAATAGTGACTGAAACTACATTCCGGGTATAAGTTTGCAAGTTTTTTAAAACTGACAATTAATCATCCTTTTCTTTAAGAATATTTTTATTTATTTCCCCTAAATATTGTCTTCATTATACATTAGTCTCTAATAGGTGGCATTATTTATAATCTTTATATTCTATATGAGATCATGCCTATCAAAATCCCTTTCCTTCCTTTCCCTGTCATTGGGCCCTTCTTTCAGCTAGCATTGATTTCCTAAGACATTACGAATGTTACCTGCATACAATACTACTGTGTCCTGTTAACTAATGATCACACTGTATTATATGAGCTTTCAGGATCTTTCTCTCTCTCTTCACTATGAGGTGTATGGTTAATAGATAGACATACATTTCTGGCTCTTTCGATTTCTGAATTTTTTTTTTTTTTTTTTTTTTTTGAGGCAGAGTTTCGCTCTTGTTGCACAGGCTGGCATGCAATGGCGCGATCTCAGCTCACCACAACCTCAGCCTCCCAGGTTCAAGTGATTCTCCTGACTCAGCCTCCCTAGTAGCTGGGATTACAGGCACGTGCCACCACACCCGGCTAATTTTGTATTTTTAGTAGAGACGGAGTTTCTCTATGTTGGTCAGGCTGGTCTCAAACTCCCAACCTCAGGTGATCTGCCTGCCTTGGCCTCCCAAAGTGCTGGGATTACAGGCATGAGCCACTGCACCTGGCCAATTTCTGAATTTATTTTGTTTAAGTTTACATTAACTTTCTTTTTTTTTTTTTTTTTTTTTTTTTTTTTTTTTTTTTTGGTGAGACGGAGTCTCGCTCTGTCGCCCAGGCTGGAGTGCAGTGGCCGGATCTCAGCTCACTGCAAGCTCCGCCTCCCGGGTTCCCGCCATTCTCCTGCCTCAGCCTACATTAACTTTCTTTTTCAGGACTAAACAAAGTCTATATCAGCACATAATTTAAGCTCTAAATTAAAAAAAATCTCTTCCACAATTGTTTGTAGCTGCTCTCCTGGGTTTGGGTCTGAAGACATATGTTTTATGAAAGCATCTATAGGAGATCATTTCAAAAGTTCTACAAATAGGAAAAATAATGCTTCATTGATATTTCTGGAAAAAAATATTCCTTCCACCTTTTTCTAATGAAATGACATTTTGGAAAAGTAAAGCAACCATTTGTCATGTATTCCCTTATTTAGTAAGCCAATCAAAAATGCTTATTGAGACTTAATATATAATTTCAATTTGAGAATCCATTAATTTCCACATTGCATGAAACAGATATTACTTAAATAAGCACACAAAAATGAAAATTGCAGTGTTCCACAGGAGCAAGTATTCTGCAGGCATAGTACAGAGTGAAACAGAACACATAACAGGGAATTTTAAATAGTCCAGAATTCTTCTCCAGTTTTCCCTATTCACAGAGTAGGAGATGTGTGAACAGATTCTTTGAAAAGAGATTTAGAACTAATTTACTTTCTCCTTTCTTCCTTCCTTCCTTCCTTCCTTCCTTCCTTCCTTCCTTCTTCCCTTCTTCTTTCCTTCCTTCGTTCCTTCCCTTCCTTCCCTCCTTCCTTCCCTCCCTCCTTCCTTTCTCTCTTTTGTTTATCACAGGAAAAGCCATATCTAGCACACTTTATATCAATATTTGTTATGTTTCAAAACCAACACTCAAAAGTAAAATTTATATGGATACATACATTTATTATTAAACAAGAAACAAACAAATGCACTAATATCAGGAAAAATATTTTAAAAATTCAAGTCCGAGAGAATTTGAAGCAGAGTAGTATGAAAACCAAGACAGAATCATGGGAATTAAAAAAGGAAAGCAATGAAATTGAGAAATGAATCCAACATTTCTACCTTCAACAAAGTGAAGGAGACTAGAGTTTTCTAAAATCCTATTATCAAAAAAAATCTACTTTTGAAAATCACAACAAAGTATGGGTAATTTCTGAGGCTCCAAAAATCTTCAAATGAGCTGAAGTAAGAGTGGCAATTGAAATCATAAAACTAGACCATTCTGGAGCATATTCGGTTAGCAGGAACCTCGAGCACCAAGTCTTATAGAGCCTACAGGGAAAGCAAACTGAAAGCCCTCAAGTCCTGCACAGTGGGGGAGGTGGACTTGGTCTCCACTTCATAAAGCTGAGACTTTGAACACATGTTAAGTAAATGATGAGCCGAAAAGCATACACATGCTAATAAATCATGTAAACAGAGAGAATGTCTGTCTCCATGATAACTCTGTTTGAAAGAAAACACATAAATGTCTTCAGAAATTGTAACTATATTTTGACTCTTATTTGAGTTTGTGGTTTAGTTTCACACCCCCTGTATAATTGAGCACTGCTAGATTTAGTAACACCTTCAAATTCCTAGAAGAATAAATCCAGACATGTTTCAGAGGAAAATACAACCCATTAGCCCCAGGATTTCTGTGATTAAGATCAGACAAATCAAGAATCATAAAGCATATAAAGAAACAAGAAAAGGTGCCAGCAGAAATTAGGAGTAACATAAGAGAACTCTTAAAAAGTTGCACATTAAAATGACCCAATAGGAGATTGTGAAGAAAAGAGTTAACATAGCATGCTTGAGAATCCCATCTTTAGAAACGCATATTTGCAAGGTGGATCCTTTGCTGGCTGGACACTGATTTCAGAAGGGTTCACACCACTCCCTGATAGGAATGCCTCACTGTGCTGATAAGGATGTAAAGAAGCTGTAATTACTATGGGGAAAATTCCAGCACAATCTGATCATGTTTAAGATTCATAAGTCCTTTGAGAGACATGTCTCATTTCAGTAAATTTGTCCTAAGTATTTAACCATGAGACACTCTTGTTCATACTCAGAAGGAAGTATATTTATTAATAAGGATGTGCATAACAGCATTATTTGTAGTAGTCTATAACTGGAAAGGACATAAAAGTTCATTCAGAGGATACTGAGTAATATGCTACAGTCACAAAATGAAATACATGTATTTCAGAAGACATTAAAAAGACCTAGTATTTTTTCATGTGTCTGTTGGCTGTATAAATGTCTTCTTTTGAGAAGGGTCTGTTCATATCCTTCGCTCACTTTTTGATGGGGTTGTTTGTTTTTTTTCTTGTAAATTTGTTTGAGTTCTTTGCAGATTCTGGATATTAGCCCTTTGTCAGATGAGTAGATTGCAAAAATTTTCTCCCATTCTGTAGGTTGCCTGTTCACTCTAATGGTAGTTTGTTTTGCTGTGCAGAAGCTCTTTAGTTTAATTAGATCCCATTTGTCAATTTTGGCTTTTGTTGCCATTGTTTTGGTGTTTTAGACATGAAGTACTTGCCCATGCCTATGTCCTGAATGGCACTGCCTAGGTTTTCTTCTAGGGTTTTTATGGTTTTAGGTCTAACATTTAAGTCTTTAATCCATCTTGAATTAATTCTTGTATAAGGTGTAAGGAAGGGATCTAGTTTCAGCTTTCTACATATGGCTAGCCAGTTTTCCCAGCACCATTTATTAAATAGCGAATCCTTTCCCCATTTCTTGTTTTTGTCAGATTTGTCAAAGATCAGATGGTTGTAGATGTGTGGTATTATTTCTGAGGGCTCTGTTCTGTTCCATTGGTCTATATCTCTGTTTTGGTACCAGTACCATGCTGTTTTGGTTACTGTAGCCTTGTAGTATAGTTTGAAGTCAGGTAGCATGATGCCTCCAGCTTTGTTCTTTTGACTTAGGATTGTATTGGCAATGTGGGCTCTTTTTTGGTTCCATATGAACTCTAAAGTAGTTTTTTTTCTAATTATGTGAAGAAAGCCATTGGTAGCTTAATGGGGATGGCATTGAATCTATAAATTACCCTGGGCAGTATGGCCATTTTCACGATATTCATTCTTCCTATCCATGAGCATGGAATGTTCTTCCATTTGTTTGTGTCGTCTTTTATATCGTTGAGCAGTGGTTTGTGGTTCTCCTTGAAGAGGTCCTTTACATCCCTTGTAAGTTGGATTCCTAGGTATTTTATTCTCTTTGAAGCAATTGTGAATGGGAGTTCACTCATGATTTGGCTCTCTGTCTGTTATTGGTGTATAAGAATGCTTGTGATTTTTGCACATTAATTTTGTATCCTGAGACTTTGCTGAAGTTGCTTATCAGTTTAAGGAGATTTGGGGCTGAGATGATGGGGTCTTCAAAACAGACAATCATGTCATCTGCAAACAGGGACAATTTGACTTCCTCTTTTCCTAATTGAATACCCTTTATTTCTTTCTCCTGCCTGATTGCCCTGGCCAGAACTTCCAACACTATGTTGAATAGGAGTGGTGAGGGAGGGCATCCCTGTCTTGTGCCAGTTTGCAAAGGGAATGCTTCCAGTTTTTGCCCATTCAGTATGATATTGGCTGTGGCTTTATCATAAATAGCTCTTATTATTTTGAGAGACGTCCCATCAATACCTAGGTTATTGAGAGTTTTTGGCATGAAGGCCATTGAATTTTGTCAAAGGCCTTTTCTGCATCTATTGAGATAATCATGTGGTTTTTGTCTTTGGTTCTGTTTATACGCTGGATTATGTTTATTGACTTGCCTATGTTGAACCAGGCTTGCATCCCAGGGATGAAGCTCACTTGATCATGGTGGATAAGCTTTTTGATGTGCTGCTGGATTCAGTTTCCCAGTATTTTATTGAGGATTTTTGCATCGATGTTCATCAGAGATATTGGTCTAAAATTCTCTTGTTTTGTTGTGTCTCTGCCAGGCTTTGGTATCAGGATGATGCTGGCCCCATAAACGAGTTAGGGAGGATTCCCTCTTTTTCTATTGATGGGAATAGTTTCCGAAGGAATGGTACCAGCTCCTCTTTGTACCTCTGGTAGAATTCGGCTATGAATCCGTCTGGACCTGGACTTTTTTTGATTGGTTAGTTATTAATTAATCTTTTTGATGCTATTGTGCATGGGATTTTTTTAAATTTTATTTCCAGATAGTTTGTTCAGTGCATAAAAATGCAACTATTTTTTAATGTTAATTTTGTATCCTGCCACTTTACTGATTTCGTTCACTAGTTCTAACAATATTTTGATAAAGACTTTAAAATTATCTATATATAAGATCATGTCATCTGCAAACAGAAACAATTTAACTTCTTCCTTTCTGTTTTGGATGCTTTTATTTCTTTTTCTTGCCTGATTACTCTGACTAGATCATTTAGTATTATGTTGAACAGAAGTGGTGAGAGTGGGCATTCTTGTCTTATTCCTGATCTTAGAGGATATGGTTTCAGTTTTTTACCATGATGTCAGCTTGATATGCACTTGTCATATATGGCCTTTATTATGTTGATATGTATTTATTCTAGACCTAAATTATTGAGAAATGTTGTCATGAAAGGATATTGAGTTTTGTCAAATGTGGGTTTTTGCAACTATTCAGATGATTGTATAGTTTTTAATCCTTCATTCTCCTAACTCAGTGTATCCCATTTATTTACTTGCACATGTTAAACTATCCTTGTGTCTGAGGGATAAATCCTACTTTATGTTGGTGAATAATCTTTTTGTTGTGTTATTGAATTTGGTTTACAGGATTTCTGCATCTATCGTCATCAGGGATATCGGCCGAATTTTCTTTTCTTTTAGTGTTCTTGTATAGCTTTTGTCTCATGTAAAATGAGTTTTGATGTGTTCTCTCCTCTTCAGTTTCTTGGAGGAGTTGGAGGAGGATTGATATTAATTCATTCTTAAATATTAGGCAGAATTATCCAGTAAAATAATCTGTTCCTGCACCTTTCTTGTAGGGAAATTTGTTGGACTGTAGTTATTTTTAGTATTAGCTTATGAACCTTTGTTTATCGGTTGTAATTCTATTTATTAAAGTTATATCAGTTGTAATGTCTCCTATTTCATTTAGAAGCTTGTTTACCTCAGTCATCTTTCTTTTACATTTGTCTAGCTTTTTTTTTTTTTAAATCAGGAACAATTTTGTTTATCTTTTCAAAGAACCAACTGTTACATTTGTTGATCTTCTTAATTATTATAATTTTTTGTCTCCATTTCATTTAGCTCTGTTCTGATCTTTGTTTTTCCATTTTTTCTGCTGACTGTGGGCTTTGTTTGTTGTTTTCTAATTCCTTGAGGTGTAAAGTTAGGATGTTGACTTGAGTTCTTACTTTTTTATCTTAATGTTCACACTCATCACTATAAACTTTCCTCATAGAACTAGTTTTGCTGTATTCCATACATTTAGGTATGGTGTAGTTCCATACTTTTTGATTTTCCTTTTTATTTCTTCATTAACCAATTGATACTTCAGGAATTTGTTGTTTATTTTCCAAACATTTTTGGATTTTCCAATTTTCCTTCTGTTATTGATTTCTAGTTTCATATTATTGTGGTTGGAAAAGATACTAAATATGATTTTAATGTTATTAAATTTTTCAACACTCATGTAGTGGTCAAACATATGATCTATCTTGGAGAATGTTCCATCTGTAGTTGAGAAGAATATTTATTCTCTTGCTGTTGAATGCAATGTCCTGCATATGTCTATTAGGTCCCTTTGGTCTATAGTGTTGCTCCAATTTGCTGTTTGTTTACTGATTTTCTTTGGATTAGATTACTTACTCATTGTTAAAAATGGGTTTTTGAATCCCTCTACTCTTACTGTATTGCTGCTCTTTCTACCTTTCGTTTTGTATATTTGCTTTATATATTTAGGTAATCCAATGCTGGATGCAGACATATTTATTATCATTATATACTCTAGATGAATCGACCCCTTTATATAGTGAACTTATTCATCTCTTGTGACAGTTGTTGACTTCGAGTCTACTTTGTCTGATATATGTATATCCCCTCTTGCTGTTTTTTGGTTAACATTTGCATTTAATGTGATTTCATCCTTCATTTTCAGCCTATGTGTGTCCTTAAAGATGAAGTCAGTCTCTTGAAGCATATAGTTGAATCTTATTTTTTTTTAATCTTTTTAGTCACACTATGTCTTTTGAGTGTGCAGTTTAAGCCATTTACATGTAAAGTATTGATACATAGATGAGGACTTACTATTGGCATTTTGTTAATTGTTTGACTTGTAGTTCCCTTCTTCTTTGCTGTATTCCTTTGTGATTTGAAGATTTTCTCATTTTTGCAATAGTTTGCTTTGATTCCTTTAAAATTATTCTTTTATGTCCACTAGAGTTTATTTTCCTTTGTGATTACCATGTGTTTAGATACATTTTCTTATAGCTATAAAAATCTATTTTAAGCTAATAACTACTTAACTTCAGCCCCATATAGAAATTCACACTTCTCCTTTCCCTCACATTTTTTGTTATTGATGCCATAATTTACATGTTTGTATATTATATACTCATTAACAAATGTTGTAGCTATAATTTACTTATAAAATGTTTGTCTTTGAAATGTTATAATAGCTTTAAAAGCTTTACACCACTACAACATTAGTGTAATCTGAATTGGACTAAATACCTACATTTATCAGCAAGTTTTATACTTTCATGTGTTTTCATTTTGCCATTAGCATTCTTTTGTTTCAACTTAAGGAATTCTTTTGCATCTCTTCTAAGATAGGTCTATTGCTGATGATCTCCCTCAGGATTTTGTTTGTCTGGGAAAGTCTTTATCTGTCCTTCGTTTGTGATGGACAGCATTGCTGAATATAGTATTATTCGTTGACAATGAATGTTTGTTTTTGTAATTTAAAGTTATCATCCCACTCTTGTTAGCCCTTTAAAGTTTCTGCTGAAAGATAGTTTCATCTTTTTTTGTGACAAATCACTTTTCTATTGATGTTTCCAAAATTCTTTTTTTTGTCTTTGACTGTTGAAAATTTGTTTATAATGTGTCTTGGTGAAGACATCTGTATGTTTAACCTATTTGCAGTTCTTTGGGCTTCATGTCCTGGAAGTTCATTTTTCTTCCTAAAATTGGGAAATTTTCTGTTATTATTTTTTAAAATAAGCCTTTTACCCCTTTCTCTTTTTTGCATCCTACATAGACACCCCAAGTTCATATATTGGTTCACTTGACTGTGTCTCACGAATCTTGTAGTGTTCCTTCTTCTTCACTCTTTTTCTATTTATCTGACTGAATGATTTCAATTTATATGTCTTTGAGATCACTGATTCTTTTGCTTAGACAAGTCTGCCATTAAAACTGTATTGAATTTTTAAATTCTGTCATTGCATTCTTCAGTTTCAGAATTCCTCTTTGGTTCTTTGTTATGGTTTCCATGCCTTTGTTAAATTCCTTATTTTGTTTGTGTATTTTTCTTTCCTGATTTTGTTTAGGTGGACTCTCCTGTAGCTTACTAATCTTGGAGATTATTTTTGTGCCTTCTTTGTCAGGCAATTCATAGATCTCTATTTCTTTAGAGCAGCCATCAAAACTTTTTGTTTGGTGGTATCACATTTTCTTGATTCTTTGTGTTTCTTGATGACTTGCATTTTTGTCTTTGTATTTGAAAAAACAGTCACCTCCTCTAGTTTGTACTGATTGACCTTAACCAATCAGCCTAAGTAGAGATTCTAGATGTATCTCAGATCCTTTCACCGGATATACCTACTCCATTCATTTTGTTCACTTTTAAGGGAAAAGTCTTATGTGCCTCCTCTTCATACCACATAACTAGGCTGGATGCTGAGGACCTCAAGTTTATTTTTTCTAAGGACGTTTCTTGAAATATTTAACTTTATATAGCTTACTCCCAATCCAGAAGAGTCAAGCTGGCAGCTGAAATTCATACATGCTACTGAGGTCCATGTGCTGTTTGCAGGGTCTTGGATGTGCTGTCTGTGGGTTTATTGGAGTGCCATGCCCAGGAGTGTGTGAGGTGCTAGCCAGAGAGGAGCATAGTGTGCTGGGGGCATGCATTGGCTGTATCCACAGGTGAGTTGTCCTGCAGCATTTGTGGATGGGGCTTTTGGTGGAGTCCATGAGCAAATTAGCAGGCTCCATGACCAGTTCTTGAGATTCGCACTGTTTTCTGTGAGTTCCTGCCTCTTCTTTCTGATCTTAGTTGCCCCTAAATAAGAGCAGTAAGGCAATCCCCTTGATATTCTAGGAGGGTAAGACAAAAGCGGCCCTACTGTATGGTTTCCCACAGGGCTGACAAAGCTGGGTGCTTACTTCACTCTTACTTTGCACCACTGGAAGAAACCATGAGCTAAAAGGAATTCTCTTGGCACCAAGTTGTGTTGCCTTGATGGAGGGGTGACATGAGTACAGTGAGACTTCTCTTTCTCTTTCTTTTTCTTTCTTTCTTTCTTTTTTTTTTTTTGAGACAGAGTCTCTCTCTGTTGCCCACTCGAGTGCAGTGGCGCGATCTCGGCTCTCTTCCAGCTCCGCCTCCCGGGTTCACGCCATTCTCCTGCCTCAGGCTCCCGAGTAGTTGGCACTACAGGTGCCCATGACCACGCCCGGCTAATTTTTTTGTATTTTTAGTAGAGACGGGGTTTCACTGCGTTAGCCAGGATGGTCTCCATCTCCTGACCTCGTGATCCGCGAAACTTCTCTTCTTACCTTCTTCAGTGTACCCACTTTCAGATTTTTTGCTTCATTGAGGTGCAGGATCCTTTCAGCTGAACTGTGGGGCTCCCACAAAGGCATTTTCATCCCTTAGTGGTTACAAAATAGGTGTTTATGGAGGTGGTGGCAGTGAAGATGAGGGTTAAAAACTCGTTTCCCGCCATCTTGTTGACATTTCTAACACTTTAAAAAATTATAACTGTGATCTTTTCTGCTTTTCTGTTAACCAAGTGCTTTTTATTTTTATTATTTCCTACATATTGTTAAGTTGAAAATATATTTTTTAAAAATTTACCCCTTATTTGTTTGAAAAATTGTTTTATCAACTTATTACATTGAATTGCTGTATATCACATCTGATTATAACAATAATATAGTTAGTATAAAGCTATTTTATATGTCTAGTCCCTTCCCAATCAATGTAAAGTTTTTAGCAAATGTTAAGTACTAATTGAAGAACACTCTTAGCCTTAGCCTTTTGCCCTTGTAATTGCTCTCTGAAACAGTAAACTGTTTTCTTTTTCTTTTTCTTTTTCCTTTTTTTTTTTTTTTTTTGAGACGGAGTCTGGCTCTGTCGCCCAGGCTGGAGAGCAGTGGCCGTGGTCTCCGTTCACTGCAAGCATAGCCTCCTGGATTCATGCCATTCTCCTGCCTCAGCCTCCGGATAGCTGGGACTACAGGCGCCCTGCACCACACCCGGCTAATTTTTTGTATTTTTAGTAGAGATGGGGTTTCCCTGTGTTAGCCTGGATGGTCTCGATCTCCTGACCTCGTGAACCACCCACCTCGGCCTCCCAAAGTGTTGAAATTACAGGCATGAGCCACCACGCCCAGCCCACTAAACATTTTAAAAACACTATTTATTTGTAATTATTCATTTATTTCAAAAGTATTTTGAAGGCATTACTTAAAGCTAACCACATGGTTCCTTAGTTCTTGTGTTTACCACTGCTTCTTTTTTACTTCTTTTTCTGCCGAGGTATCCACTTCAGTAGTTCTTTTAGGAAGGATTAACCTAACAGAAATTCCTCTCCCTAAAATTACTTACCCATCCTATGTTATGGTTTTATATTACTTTGTGTGTTTCTCTAATTTTTTATTCCATTAATTCCAAGATACACTTTTCTTTTTTATATTTTAATATTTTTTAGATGGAGATGTTTTACAGTTGATGCAAAGTTAGCAATGTGTCATAATTTAATAGGCAGTATGTTAGAGGTAAGTTAAAATAATTGTGTATTTGACTAGAATACACAAAATAATGTGTTCACATTTGTGGACTTTATCTATCCTTGGCATTATTTTTAATGATTTACACAAAATAAATCTTCGAATTAACTCAAAGTTCCAATTAGTGACAATTGAGCATTTTTAAAAATCAAAACGAGCCTAATTCTATAGCCCACCCTTTTAAAAACCACAAAATAATTAGTGAGTCTATTATTTCCAAACCTATATGATTCCTGCTCCTTACTTTTCCAAATTCCCTGATAATCAGCATCACCTAGAATACATAACATTAATTCCAACCCCTGTCCTTGTCTGAGGGTCACTAAATGAGAATCTCTAAAGGAAGAGCTATGTATGCTGTACTGTATCAAATGTTTCTAGGTGATTTATGTCTTCAGGCCAGTTAAGAAAATACTTTCTTAGCCCAGTTAGTCTGTGATAGATCCTTTTTAGCATCTGTAACTTATCATCATCAAGCAAACTCTGAATATCCAAGCTATGTTGAACAATTACTGTTTGTCTTGAGAGGTAATACGAGTATGTAATTTTAGTTAACTGCCTCCTTAAGGTCTAAAAGCCTGATCCTACTTTGTGAGCTTGTCCTTTACCACCAGGGAGGGATATTTCCAGTTCTACCTCTTTGGGTACATCAGAGCACCTCATAACTTTTTGTCAGTCAGATCCCTAGTAAAGACTGATGATAGCTAACAGGGGTCAAAAAATGCTGCTTTTTAAACTACTTGGATTCTCAGTTTCTGAATTTGGAGGTATCATTTTATAAAAGGGTTATACAATTCTGATATGGTTGGGCTGTGTCCCCACTTCAATCTCACCTTGAATTGTAATAATCTCCATGTGTCAAGGACAGAGCCAGATGGAGATAATGAATCATGGGGCCGTTCCCCCATACTGTTCTCGTGGTAGTGAATAAGTCTCACAAGATCTGATGATTTTATAAATGGGAGTTCCCCTGCACCAACATTCTTGCCTGCCACCATGTAAGATGTGACTTTATTCCTCCTCCGCCTTCTGCCATGATTGTGGGGCCTCCCCAGTCATGCTGAACTGTGAGCCAATTAAACTTCTTTCCTTTATAAATTATGCAGTCTCGAGTTTGTCTTATTAGCAGCATGAGAAGGAACTAATACAACTTCTAAAACCTATTTGATAATCCTACAATCATTCGTTTCCTTCAAATATGCTGTGTATGTGTGTGTTTATGATACATATGTGAGTGCGTTAGGGTCCTGTAACTCAAAGACATAATGAAGATTTTATAAGTTAGCATCAGACCTGACAATAATATCAATGGAAAGGTCTTCAGCTCATTGCATTTTATTCTGTCTGAGGGAATCTTTTTTATTTTGGTGCATTTCTGAAATGAATGCATAATTGTTTCTACATTCATATTCCATGCAGTATATTGGGCTAAATGTCATTAATCTGAAAATCTCTCCCAGGTGGAACTCAGCTAAACTTTTTGTTGCAAATTAAATCAATTTGAATGAAATCAAGTTTAGAGTTTGATCTGACCTTGATGTCAAGCAAGATTCTCTTGATTTGGCTGGAAAATTGTGCTTTCAAGAGCAAAATTAATTTTATAGCTTTTTCTTTTTCCCTCTTTTAACTCTATTCCTCTGAAGTCAAAATGAATTCAATTTAGCTGTGTCTTTATTATTTTAATTTGGTAATTTAAACTGACAGATTGTGTCTTAAAATACCAATTCTAATCTATTAGATCTCAAAAGTTGGAGAGCTTCTTGGAAAAATGATTAAATAGGAAAGATTATTATTTATTGAGAAAAATGAAAAAAGATTTAGAGTGTTATAGTGTTCAGTATGTCTGGATCGAAAAAAAGGATTAGAAATTACTTAGTAATTAAGAGTCAAGGGCACAAATTTGTCCTGATAGTTCAAGGTCTCAGATAACCCATATGTAAAATGAAGTTAGTAGACAACATGATCTCCCTTTTGCTGGTCTTTAGAAAAACAAAGGTTAGAAAAATAGGCTTTCAAATATAAAAGCGAATTAAAATATGTGCCTTTCCCACCATATAATGAACATAAGTGTTATATCAAATCAGATTAATTATGTTCTATGTGTGTTAAGAAATGTAAGATGATGAATTTCAGTTCTCTTTCAGCAGACCTATGATATGAATTAATGTAATAAGGAAAGATTCAACATCATTACATTTTTGTTTTATGTAGTTTCCCTCCTTTAAAATCTCATATAATATCTTTATGTATCCATCTTTACTAAAATAACTAATTTCAATTTTCTTATATTATCCCTAACTTTTCCTTTTATATGGAAAATTATTTGAGTCACTTATTTGACAGTCCCTATTATGTATTTTTTAATAAAGTTCATGATATGGTTTGGCCCTGTGTCCCCACCCAAATCTCACTTTGAATTGTAATAATCCCCACATGTTGTGGGAGGGACATGGTGGCAGGTAACTGAATCGTGGGAGCCAGTTTTTTTCCATGTTGTTCTCATGATAGTAAGTCTCACGAGATCTGATGTTTTTATAAATGGGAGTTCTCTTGCGCATGCTCTGTCTTGCCTGTTGCAATTTAAGACATGCCTTTGCTCTTCCGTTGCCTTCCACCATGATCGTGAGGCCTCCCCAGTCATGTGGAACTGTGAGTCCATTAAATCTCTTTTTCTTTATAAATTACCCGGTTTTGGGTATGTCTTTATTAGCCCCATAAGAACAGACTAATACACCTCATATTTCCCACTGATTTTTATTATTTTTCCTTGATTCAATACTATTTACCTATATTTTACTTAGTGATCCCAAATAATGACAACTGGAAGACATATCGAGATACATTTGGGCCTTTAAATAGTGCATTGAAACAAATAGTCTTAAGCCAAGGCAGTAAAATTAATCATATCTTTGCCACATACCTTGCCTTTTTATTGTTTGTTTTTTAAATATTTTGACTCTGTAGTATTTGCAATTACCTATTTTTCTTTTTAACTTTTTGAAAATCTACATGATTTTTAAATAATATTCCTGGCTATGGCCCACTGCATTATCCTGAATTCAATACTGTGACTAATGTTTCACAGAATATCAAGGCTCATTGTTAGTTATCTGTTCACTGGCAAATCACAACTGAACATTTTATCTATGGATCTGGATCTATTGATCTGCACTAATATCCTTTTAAGTAAGAGTGTTAATGCTTTTGTAGACACGAGTTTTGCAATTTTTAAAAACATATTCATTTATCATGTTTGGTAAATGGTATATGCACACTTTATTGGAGCTATAGCTTGTTTCCATCTTTTTAATATATTTTGTCAGCTAACTCCAAAACATCCTTCAATGGCACATTCAGATGACGCTAAGCAAACTATAAAGGTAGAGGGCATATGCCCTAAACTGCTATCTCTCTGATATGTACAATAAGTTTGAGGGGAGAGAAAAAATTGTATCCAATTATCCTCAGGCTTGATAATTTGTTAAAATATCTCATAGCACTCCCTGAAGAGTATAATACACATAGCTATGGTTCATTATGAGAAAAAAATGTAGGTTAAAATTAGCTAAGGGCAAAAGAAAAGCAGAGTTTCAAAGAACTACCAAATGCAGAATTCCTATTATATTCTTCTTGTGGTATGAAGATGCATTTCTCTTCCAACATCCATATATGGCAATATGTATAAAGTATTACTAACCGGAGAAACTTACTTGAGTCTTGGCATTCAGAAATTTTACTGGGGCTCCATTATGCAAGCATGATTGATTGATTGCCCATATGGTTGATCTCAGTCTTCAGGTCAATTGACACCATATGATCCAAAACCTTGATCCTAAATCACATTCCTGGTCTTTCTGGCATAGCTAGTCCCCACGTTATATCACATTGTTGCTATTTAGATGGGTGAAGGAGTCAAGAAAAACAAAGATTACCTCCAGAAGCTGAGGATGAGCATCAGACTTTTCTTGTTCGAGGTTAAATTACTTACTGCAGACGCTACCCTCTGGGCTTTGGCCAAGGATCTCTTATATTTAGTATAGAATTTACATAACAGAGATAGCAATTGTATCAATATAAATAAGCCTAACATTTGGAAAAGCCGGTGTGGGGTGGAAATAGATTTAAATTAATAAATAATCTATATGATAGTTATTACATAAATTTTCATGTTTTGTTCCTTGATCTACCACTATTTGTAACTTATGATAAACTTGTACAGAACTATTTTGCATATAAATTAACAAATCCCACCATTCTTTAGGCTAGTCATGTTATGTTGGTGTTACATTCTCAGGAGTCTTTAACTCAATTTTCAATACATTTGACCATTGATGCCAGTGTTAGGCCATACCAATATGACTGCAGAGGTATAAATATAACCTGAAAAATAAGAGGCAGACACTACTACAATCTGACTCTGATATTGATGAATAGTCTAGTCCATTATCATATTGTATGACCAAAATGGCTCCAAAGTGGCACCACTCTTGTTTGTAGGCTTCCATGTAATTTTGTCAGACAAAAAAAGGAGTGGTCTCAGCAACATATGATTTGACCTTTTCAGAAATCCAGTATAACTGACCTAAAACTCAAAGTTATGTCTTGCTCTGAGCCTTTTTTGAGGCACCAATATAATACTGGATTCCTCTAATTGTGTGACCTATTTATTTCTTTATGCTCAGCCTTCTTTCCTTTTTCTTTCCATTTTTACCCCAAAACTTATCAGTCTTCAGAAGGTTTATTAGTGTCATCCTGTATGCTTGTCCAAATTTCCAGCAGGAATACTAGTCTAGCAAATTTATCTTTCTCTCAGAACGCTTCCATTCATATAGGGTAGAGTTACATTAGGGTAGGGTTTCTTGCATTTTCATGGTGGGCTATATCAATTGCTAAGCAATAGGGCTGCATTCATTATACGCCTTGATTTTACCAGATGGGAGGAAGGTAAAAACTCAGCTCATCAGGCCCTCAGGAATTCTGATATTTAAATTTAAAAGTATGGTTACAGTTTCTTACTTAATAATCCTCTATTCTTCTGGTACCCACAGTTGTAGTTAGGTTATGGGACCACTGCATGAAGTAAGGAAAAAATTTTGAGGTTATGTGGGGAAAAAACAAAAGAAAGAAAGAAAAGGAAAGAATAGTAGTATCAGCATCCTTACTGGGTAGGAACAATTGTGTTCAGGTTGAGCATCTCTGATGGAAAAATCTGAAATCCAAAATCCTCCAAAATCTAAAACTTGTTGAATGTTGACATGAGATAGTGACACGTTTGCTTGCTGATGCTTCAATGTACACAAACTTTGTTTTATGTAGAAAATGATTAAGAATTTTGCTTAAAATTACCTTTAGGCTATGTGTGTAATGTGTGTGGAAGACATAAATGAATTTTGTGTTTAGATTTGGGTTCCTTCCCCAAGATATCTTATTATGTATATGCAAATATTTCAAAATTTAAAAGAAATCTGAAATCTAAACATTTCTGACCCCACGCATTTTGGATAAAGGATACTCAACCTGCAGTTTTACCAGCACCTGCCCTCCAGCCAACTTTTCATTCTAAATCCTCCAGAAAAGTGGAGGAATCTATTAAAAGGAGTAACCTTCCTTTGGCCCCCTCTCATGCTGGGTGTGAGCACATACTTACAAAGCTGTTCAAATAAACCCATCATACTTTCATCTCTTCCAGACTTAGACAACAAAGGTTCTAATTGTCCACTCCAGTTCTCTCAAACCATTACTCTGAGAATGAAAGTGTGTTCTTGTTCTGAGGAAATGTGACTTAGCTGAACATATTAGTGCATGTCTTCTGTTCTGGTTCTTTTATAGTACTCTGAGTATTTGTATCTACTACTTTATTTTCTGAAACAGTGATTACTAGTAGGCTTAGCAGATTTGATTTTTATGTATAGAAGAGGACATTCTTGAAAGTATTGACAGCATACTTCTCAGGCATCTGCTTTTTTATCATCATGGCATCAAGTACAGACTCTTTTATTATTCGTGTTTTAGTTGTCATAGCATTTAACATTTTTATCTGCCATTCTCACATTCAGCCTCTGAGGATAGCAAAAATGAATCATTACATACACTTTATAAATTAAAAAATGTTTAAAGAAGTTGATATTCTCAAATTAATTCAACTAACCAATAGAAGATGAATCATTAACATCCAAGTTTATTGGGTTTTTTTCTATTTATAATATGAACACATTTTAGCCATGCCCTGCCTAAGAACAGGTTTCAGAGTTCTCCCAATGTACACTCTGACTATGTTTCTATTATGGTATAATTCTTGCTTATTTACAATGTGTTACCTGTGTTGGAGAGTAGGAAGGAGAGACAAAATCCCAACAGGGACTCTCATGAAGCCTGGCACAAACAAATAATTAAAGAAATTAATCAGATAATTTATATGGGAACAATCCCTATCTTAGAATTAATTATCAAATAATATAAGAGCATATGAGTGCTTCTGATGTGTGTGTGTTGGGGGACATGAGTTTAAGATGATAAATTGAAGAATGCCAAAAATATACATGTTTTCTGTTCCATATTCTAAATGTAAAATGAGCTGAAAAGATAGTATAAGAAAACAATTAACTATTTAAAGAATGTTCCAAACCCCCAGCACATCTCAAGAACTACCCATTCAGAATAGACAACAGAGCAAAACAAAAAATCTATCATCATTGTTGTAAGAAAGTACTTATTAAATAATTCCTACTTTACTACCATAGTATTTTTTGATATGTTTTGATATCATAAAGAGATTCAAGAACGATCTTTAAAAAAAAAACTTTATTGGGGTACAATTGGCATACAAGATGTTGTGCATATTTATGTATACAATCTGACAAGTCTGGAGATCATTCTATAAAATATAGATCTGTGAAACCATTACTGTAATCTATACCGTAAACATATCTATCACCTTCAATTTTTTTTTCTTTTCTTTTCTTTTTTTTTTTTTTTTTTTTTTTTTTTTTTTTTTTTTTTTTTTTTTTTGCTATAACAGGACCATTTCAAGGCAAGTGGCAAGACATTTTGTTCTTTGGGTTACATAAATATATTTAAACATCTATTATGCGGTATTAGTTTTACAGGTAGTAAACAGAATGCAGGCAGATAAACAATACATGTACCTGACATACAAGGTACATATATTTATGTAACATATACATAATTTGCCTGTGTTCTGTGGCATACACATAGTCTATTACATAATGGATATGTGTTCTATGGCAAATGAGAACAGAGGATGTGACCTATATTCAGAACAGAGTTCACATATTGGAGTTCACTAGATATACCTTATAGGCATATTTTATTTAATTGCACAGTGTTGTTCGGCATGATGTTTTAACATTTCAAAATTGGTTGTCAGCATTTATCAAAATACTTCATCTAAAAGTCCAAGTATCTAGATTCTAGAACTTCCATATATACCCATGACAGTGTAAAGTACTGAATTTGCAGTCTTATCATAAATAATTAAAACACACATAAATAATTTTAAAAGGACAATATTCTCTATCAATTCAAATTTACTAGACAAACGATGAAGCTAAAAATATCATTCATTATCTGGAAAATAAGCAGTGTATAGAAATTGACCCTGAGATGATAGGATGATAGAATTAGCGTAGAATAACTTTAACACAACTATTATACACATTACCAAAAATTGAAAAGATGTATGATTTTAATAAATGAAGAGATTAAAAATTCAAGTAGAGAAATGGAAGTCATAAAGGAAATCTGATAGAAATATAGAAGTAAAAAGTATATATATAAAATGTAAAAAATAATGGAAGAATTTAACAAATATTTAGAAATGCCAAAAGAAATACTTTTGTGCATTGAAGATAGATCAATTTTTTCTATTTTTTTTTTTTTAGGTTCATTGGGTGCATGTGCAGGCTTGTTACATGGGTAAATTGCATGTCACTGAGGCTTGGTATATGAATAATCCTGTCACCAAGGTAGTGAGTGTAGTACCAAATAAGTAGCCTTCTAACACATGTCCCTCACTCACCCTTCACTTTCAAGTGCTCCCCAGTATCTGTTCCCATCTTTATGCCCATATTTATTCAATGTTTGGCTCCCACTTATAAGTGATAACATGCAATATTTGTTTGCTGTCCCCACATTAGTTTTCTTGCATAATGGCCTCCAGCTGAATCCATGTTGCTACAAAGGGCATAATTTAATTATGTTTTATGATTGCATAGTGTTCCATGGTCTATATATACTATATTTTTAAAAATTTATTAAATAGATGGATACATTTAAAAAACAAAACACAACAATCTGAAGAAAATAAGGAAGACAAAGACTAGAAGAAAATGAACACAACATAAGTGAACTAAGGGAAATATAAATTTTTCCATCATACATGTTATTGCTCCCAAAAAGAAAGAGAAAAAACTAGGCACAACAAATGCTTAATTAAATATTTTTTTAACTTCCCATATTTTTAAAAAACCCTCTAAAAACAAATAATAGTTGGAATCATTAGCACTTTGGTAGACAAACTCTTACTGGTAGCATTTGCCAATGCCCATGGTGTAAATACTCACACCCTTGCAAATTCCAGCCTACTATAGTGGCATATAAAAGAAAATAAGATCTCATCACTAATATTTCTAATGGTAAAGTATTGAACACTTTTCCCTAAGAGTATATATATTGTATTAAATAATCTAGTCAATGGAATAAGGTAGGAATCTCAGCAATAATTGGTAAATCTAGTGGCTTGATGCAGAATGCACAATACCAATTCAGGTATTCCTGCCACAATCAAGCAAACACAAGTTGATGGTCATTCTCCAAAATAAAAATCCTACATTCTTAAAAAATGTTACAGTTAAGAAAAAGACAAGAAATGCTAATGGATATTTCCAGATTATAGGTGTGTAAATAAATTAGATGATATGCCTAATTCTGAATTGAGTTACAGCCAAAAAAAATTATTAAAAAAACTATAAAGGACATAATTTTTTATGATTGATGAAATTGCAATATAGATTTTGGTTTTGTTAGTAATAGTCAATCAGTGTTAAATTGCTTCATTTTGATAACTATTTTATGCTTATATAATAATATTGTTTTTAACAAATAGCATGATAAATGTAGAGATAAAGAGTATTGGTGTCTGAAGCTTACTCTTATATGGCTCATTTAAAAAGTTATTCATTAATCTTTCAATATATGAGAAAGCATGTATATGTCTGTCTGTATGTATGTATATAACATGACATATAATATGTAGTCAAAATTATGCATATAGAATATGCACACATATATACATACATGAAAAAGAGATTAAAAAAGAAAATGGGCAAAATATAAACAATGGCTAAATTTGTTTAAAAAGGAGTAGAATTTCTTCAAACTCCTCTTGCAAATTTTTGTTTGTTTAAAATTGTGTCAAAACATAATGTTATTGAGAATTTTAACACTTTTATCTCTTTCTAATGAAAATGTATCAATTTATTTTCTTTGTGATTGACCTGTAACTGAATTTCACACAAATTTTGTTCTCAATGTCTTTTCATTATCAAACCAATATAGGTGTTTTTCTTTATTAGGCATTTTCAGTTTCCATTTCTCTTTCCTTGTTTCTCTATTCTGTCCCCCACTGATCTAGGGCAAAAGTCTTGCTAGTGAATATAGAGATACGCAACTCTTCATTCCCTTGCAGTGTTGTGTAAGGAATTACTACCACGAAGTTAGTACCTTAAAACAACACTTACTTCACAGTGCTGCAGGGCAGAAGTCTGGGCGTGGCAGAGCAGGGTTGCTGGACTTTCTGCTCATTGTATTCTAATGCTGAAACCAAGGCATTGGCTGGGCTGAGCTCTCATCTGGATGCTTTAGAGAAAAATTCCCTTCCAAGATCATTCAGATTGTGGGCAGAATTCAGTTCTTTGTGGCTTGTGAGGTCCCCAATCTTTTTCTTCTGGCTGTCAGTTGGAGGTTGATTACAGCTTCTATAGACTACTCCCAGGTCATTCCCACATGAACCCTCCATCTTCAAAGCCAGCAACAGATCCTTCCCCTTTTATGATTTCAATCACTTTGATTTTCAATCTCTTTCACTAGAAAGAATCTCGACTCTAGCATTAGATTTTGATAGCTGCATAATAAAGTCTCATAAGCTTTCCAGTTTGAAGTAAGATCCACTTATTAGCTCAAAGTTGCATGTATCTGGAGTCTGGCATGGCATGTATAAGTTCTGTGTTCAGAAATCCCAAGAGTGAAATCAAGGTGTTGGCCTGACTAAATCTCTCATCTCAGGAGAAATTTTTCCCTGTAGGGGAAAATTTCCTCCATAGTTTATTCTTCTTGGCAAAATTTAGTTCATTTTGGTAGCTGGACTGGAGTTTCCATTCCTTGCTCATTGTACTCATGCACCACTCTCATTTCCTAGAGGTTACTCTCAAGTCCTTTCCATGTGGTTACCATAGGGAGTTTGCATCATCCATGCCTGCTTTCTTCCAGGCCTGCTGCAGCACATCTTTCTGATGTTCCCTTTTGCAGTCAGACAAGGAAAATTCTGTGCTTTTAAATGGTTCAACAAATTGGGTCACTCCTATTCATAATAATATTTTTGTGCTATATAATCTAACAAAACAATGAATATAATTGGATCTTATCCACAAACTGTGCCCCTACATAAAGAGAAGAAAATTATTATAACAGCGTGAGGGTCCTTGAAGTCACTTTAAAATTCTGCCTATCACAGAGATCGTGTTGTTAGGCCTGTACCACCCAGGATAATCTCCCTTTTAAAAAGTCAGTTGTGCCAAATAACATAAGGCAAACATAGGTATGATATCTCATTATATTCATGTATTACTCCAACACTCACTTAGAAGGATTATACAAGTGTGTGGCTCATTGGGGTTCATCTTAGAATTCTGCTGTCACACCTAATGTATAACAAAGTTGTCAAATTATATCTAAAAAGAAACATCTGGAATTTTTCCTCTAAAGCTAAGGGTCCAGAAAGTAGGTTTCTTTAAAAACTTGTTTTCAAATTATTTCACTTCTTTATTAACCAAGAATATCTTCTATTATAAACTAAACAATGATTTGTGGCAGAATCTTCATTATAATATAAAACTATCTAATAGCAAACAGTTTATTTCTAGTTTGTTCCCACAAAATAAGTAGAAGACATAATCTATACTCTTCAAAATTTATTTTGTTTTATAAGAGAAGGAAAATGAATAGGCCAGAATTAAATATTAGTATAAGAAAGTTTAATGCATCAGTAAATGTCATTAGATATATTATTACCTAAAAGCTTGATTGAACTAACAGCATTTTCTACTGGAAATATATTAGTTATTTATTTCTGAGTAACAATGTTACCACAAATTTAGAAGATTAGAACACTGGATATTTATTATCTCACAATTTCTGCTGGTCAGGAATTTGGTCAAGGTTTAAATGAATCCTCTGCTTAGGGTTTCAGGGTGTTGGAGTTGCTGACTTATGTTCTCAATTGGAGGCTCAATTTGGAAAGCATTCACTTAAACTCACTCAGGTTGTTGGCAGAACTCATTTATTTGTGATTGTATGACTGAGAGGCACAGCTTCTTGCTAATTGTTGCTTAGAGTATGTGCTTGCCTTCTAGAGGCTGCGGACAGTTCAATACTCTGTGGGTTTTTCCCAACATGAACACTTTCTTCAATTAGCCAGCACAGAGGCTCTAGAAAGACAGTGTTGGGGAAACCAGCCCCACACCACCCAGTGGGTACTGAGTCCGTTGGAGACAAAGGAGTTAGAAAGAGACAGAATAAGTGTTTAAAACGCAGGTCCAGGGGACTGGAGTGTTGCCGGCTTGTTCACAGCCCAGAGTTCTTGGGCTTCACCCAATTTATTGGTTTACAAGCTCTTTGTTCTTATGGCAGATGGCAGGGGTAGGAAGGGATGAGGAAAAGGATTAATCAGTGAAGGAGAACTTGTGAGTCATTCAGTAAGATGTATAGCAGTGGCAGTTTCTGTGAATTTCCTTGAGCAAAAGCGTGTGTCTAAACTACTTAAGATCTTTAACTTATAGGGACTGAAATGGGTGGGAGTGGGTTTCAAGAGGAGCCAAGATGTTTGATTGTACTCCACAGCTTCAAGGGAGTGTTATCTCCCTGAGCAACCTGTGGAATGCTGCTGAGCGGTTATGCTTTCGGGTCATAAAGACATGAAGGCAATAAGGAGACTTTTCTCCTCAGAGGCTGCCCATGGCTCCCCATGGGTGACACACAGGGGAGAACAACTCATCTGGCACCCCAGAAACTCTCCCACAGACAATCTTAAAGAAAGTAATGTAATCACAAGAGTGACATCTTATTGCCTCAGCCATATTCTGTTAGAAGCAAGTCATAGTCCCCACCCACAACCAAGGGCTTTGAATTATACAAAGGCATAAATATCAGGAAGTGAGGATTCTGAGATGGGTGAGGAGGCTGTTAGAATCTGTCCATTACTGGAGGACAAGGGCTGGAGAGGTCACCATGGGGTGAAGATTTCTGGGATGAAAAACTTTTACTATGGGCCTTCAATGATAGGTATTAATTGGAAAGATAGATTTGGAGGGACTATTATTATTTTAAGCCTTGTCATACAAGGCAATGCCATTGTTCTTTTCTGTAAAATATGATACTGTGGCAACTGTATCATATGAATGACAGAACACTGTGATGATCAGGAAAATCTGCAAAACATTGGAGATCAGATTAGTTATATGCATAGGTGGTTACACTAGATTCTGTTCAGTAAATGATACATACTTCCTATTATTGGATATCATGTCTAGCAAGCCTCAGAGATTATTGAAACTGAAACCAAACCAACTTAAACACAAATGTTTATTAACATAATTAATGAAACAGGTTGTTTAAGAGGGTTCACAGTGTTTCAGTGGTAAAACTGACATTATGGTGCAACAATCTTGTTTACCATTTAAAATTTTTTCTTATTTATATTTCATTAATTTACACTTTCTATACTTATGGGATCAATGATGATTTGCATGTTCCTCAGCTCTCATTGCATGAAAAGCAAAATAATTTTGTTCCCATAAGGCTCAAACTATTCCTTAAAAATCGCTGTGATTTCCCCTTTGTGAGTTACATAAGCCCCTCTATATCAATTGATACGGTTTGACTCTGTGTCCCCACCCAAATCTCATCTGGAACTGTAATCCCCATGTATCAGGAGGAGGACCTAGTGAGAGGTGATTGGATCATGGGTGTGGTTTCCCCCATGCCCTTCTCATGGTAGTCAGTGAGTTCTCACAAGATCTGATGGTTTAAAAGTATATGGCAGTTTCCCCCTCATTCTCTCTTTCTCCTGCTGCCATGTAAGATGTACCTTGCTTCCTCTTCAGCTTCTGCCATGATTGTAAGTTTCCTGAGGCCTCCTCAGGCATGTGGAACTGTGAGTCAATTAGACCTCTTTTCTTTATGAATTACTCAGTCTCAGGTAGTTCTTTATAGCAGTGTATATAGAAAACAGACTAATACATCAATCATCTTGTGTTGTTAGATGGAGACCTACAATTGGCTAGCCTGTATAATGTGCTTTCTCCATGGCAGGATAGTCTTACCCTGTGATTAGGAAGCTCAAAGCTGAGAGAAAATAAATCCACCATTACAAAAAAAAAAAAGACAAGAATGAAAAATGACAGCCATCCTTCAACTCTAATAGATTGATATTAAAGCTGTGATTAAAAGTTATTGTAGTATTTGTATATATTTGCATATTTGCATTGAATATTTTCCTTATGAAACAAGTTTAATTTTGAATTATATTTAATGAAAACCATTTGAATGACTTAATAACAATCAGGAATATTCAGTGTATAGTGGATGTGAAAGTACTTGGTAAAGTATAATGTAGCCTAAAATGTTTGCCATTTTTGATAGATTATATTTAAATGGGTAAATTTAAGATTTTTTAATATAACATAAGGATGGCCATCTAGAGTTTCAACATGACTTTAGATATAATTCAGTGAAATAACATGGGCAATAGCAATGGATGGTTTTCTTCATGGAGCATTCTCACCCACCTTGAACTTCTTAACCAGGACCTTTCAGGATTATCTCTGTTGCAATGTATCTCCTGTACAATATCATTTGCTTTATCTTGGAATCCCCAAAAGAAATCCTGGAGAAGTTCATATTCCAGGATGACTAACGAACAAAAACGTTAAAAATATGAGGAGCCTACCACAGCAAGCCAACAGATTAAATGAACTAATAAATGAGATTTCATAGCAATAATGGCTTTCCATGAGAATGATGTGATACTTAATGTAGTAGTCATGGGGCACATTTTTATTCCTAAGCACATTTGAACATATTGAATGATGATGAAAGAATCAGTATAAAATAAAACTTTATTTTTTCTACTCTTTTGGTCTCTATATAGCAGCATCAAATGTGACTTCTTTCTTGGTTTTGCCATATTCTGTTGTAATTAAATCCAGACCAATTGAAGGGGTTAAATATACACTATTCTGGCCTATTGACCATTTAAGTTAAAGACACTTGAAAAACAGAAGTTGCAAAAAAAAAAAAAAATCACTTTGACCCTTGTGCTGTTTCTTCAAAGCAGAAAATGAAATTCCCATGTGAAAGATGCCCTCTCTATACTGGAAAGATACAGCCCCCTAATCTACAAAGATGAGAAATTGAAACTAAAACTCTTGTTAAATAACTTTCAAGGCTTTCCACATAATTTAATCACATTTTTACAGTTTACTATTCTATGTTCAATCCAGCATATGAGTATAACTGACTCTATCTGTATCTTTGGGATCTTCATTTTTTATGATAGCTCTTTTGCCACTTACTAGTTTTCTTCTGCTTTTCCTCTAATAATCTATCTTATATCAATTTAATTCTCAGACCAAGCTTGGACCCTAAAAGAAGGGAGGGAGGTTTTTTACACCTAGAATAATCAGAATGATTTTACTCTATTTTTTGCAAGGTATTAAGTCCATCTACATGGATATACACTGGGTAGGGACAGCATACTTACTTTGCCAGGAATATTCTAGGTTTATGAATGTTGTCCCAGGAAAATTTATAAAAAGCTCTTCCTTTTGCTTTCAAAATTTTTTTGTTTAGATAATAAATTATGTGATCTCCCTGGCTCTGCAAGCTTTTCATATGCTCTAAGACTGCCATTAGGTTATTTTATAAATCACAAACTTCATAAAGTTTATCACTATTTCATAAAGATGCTTAAAAATATACACCATACTAGTAGCACAACAACAACATAACAATAATTCCTTAATACCAATACATAACCAGCCAGTGTTCAAATTATCCCAAATGTTTCCTATTTTTACAGCTTAGTTGTTTGATTCAGGATCAAGATTGATTCTGCACATTGGAATTGGCTTATATATCCCTTACATAATTTTAGTCTTTGGTTTTCTACTCTTTTTTGCAATTATGTTTGAGGAAATTAGATGATTTGTTCTCTAGAGTATCCCACATTCTGGATTGTGTTGATTGTATCTGTTAGCCTTATGTATTTCATGTTAACTGGTATTTAGATCTAGAGTTTTTATTATAATTAATCCTTTTCCTTTCCTTCCTTCCTTCCTTCCTTCCTTCCTTCCTTCCTTCCTTCCTTCCTTCCTTCCTTCCTTTCCTTCTCTTTATCTTTCTTTCTTTTCTTTTCGTTTCGTTTCATTTCATTTTGTTTCTTTTCTTTTCTTTTCTTTTCTTGTTGCCCAGGCTGGAGAGCAGGGGTATGATCCCACCTCAGCCTCCCAACTAGCTGATACTATAAGTGCATGCCACCATGCCTGGTTAATTTTTTCTTCTACTCTCTGCCTCATTCACATTCACTTGGGAACCAAAAATTCCCCTCAGTGCTTAGTATTCCCATCAATGAGAAAAGTATGTCACATTCTGTAATGAGAACCAGTGCCATCTATCCCCAGAGATCCTGGAAGTAGCTGAAGGTTCTTTGGAAACTTCAGAGAAGTCTTTGTCTTCCTCATTTTCTTCTAAGTAAATTAAGACTTTATTTTTTCCCCAAGAACCATCATCTAAGATAAAAATGTTAAAAATTTATTATGACAGGCATAAAAAGGAATGAAGTCTGAGTTATGCTGCAACTTGGATAAACCTTGAATACATTATGCTAAGTAAAAGCACCTTAAAGACATTGTGCTAAGTAAAGTTCCCATATGTAATTGTATTTATATGAACTGTCCAGTACAGAAAAATCTGGAGACCAAGTATGTTACTGATTATTTAGGCCTGGAGGAGGGGGTGTTGGGGAAATAAAAGTGTTAGAGCTAAAGGCTGGAAGGGTTTCTTTTAGCAGTGATAAAAATATTCTAAAACTGACCGTGATGTTGCTTGCATATACATGTTAGTATATTAAAAAACTATAGTGTTCACTTGGAGCAAATTGTAATGTGTGTGAATTACATCTCAATGCATTTTTATTTAAAATTTAAAATAAAAATGAAAAAGACACACCAAGAAAGGAAAGCTATAGGCCAAAATTCTCATGAACAGTGATGCAAATACCCATAGCAAAATATTATAAATCGAATATAACCATGTATAAAAATAATTATATACCATGACCAAGTGGAATTTGTTTCAGGTATTCAAGACTGGTTCTATATTCTAAAGCCAAACTATATAATTCAGTATATTAATAGTTCAAGAATAAAAATTATATAGTCATTCCATTGATGTAGAGAAAGCTTTTAACCATATTCAAGAGCAATTTATTATAAATAATGTCAGCATATTAGTAACAGTGGTGATTTTCTCACCTCAATAAAGAAGATATACAAAATACTGTTAGCTAACATCACACTTACTCATGAGAAACTAACTTCTTTTGCACAAATATTAGGAAAAAGGTATGGATGTCCCTTCTTACCTCTTATTTAACATCATACTGGAAGTTCTAGCTAATGCAATACAAAAGAAAAGGAAATTAAAAATAAACAGATTGGAAAGGAAGAAATAAAACTCTGTTTGTAGATGACTTGCTTATTTATGTAGAAAATCCTAAAGAATCAACAAAAACAGTTCTAAAACTAATGAATAATTACAGCAAGGTTGTAGAGTACAAAGTTACTACGCAAAAGTCAATTGCTTTTCTGTGTACAAATAATAAACAATTGGAATTTAAGGTTAAAATCACAATGCCATTTACATTATCACCCAAACTGTGAAATACTAAGGTATAAATCTAATAAAATAAGTGCATAATACATATGAGGAAAACTATAAAACTCTTATAAATCAAGGAAGATCTAAACATATGAGGAGGCATTCCATGTTCATAGATAGGAAGATTTAAGGTTAAGATACCAGTTCTTTCCAATTTGATCTATAGATGCAATTTACATTTACATGATTTTCCAGACAAAATCATAGGAAGTTATGGATATCAACAATCTGATTCTAAAGTTTATATGGAAAGACAAAACATTGAAAGCAGCCAACACAATATTAAATAAAATCCAAGTCAGATAAAAGACACTATTTGACTTTCACATTTACTATAAAACCACACTCATCAAGATAGAATGGTGTTGGTAGAGATACAGACAAATTGATGAAAGAGATCAGAATGCCCAGAAATAGATGCACATTAATAGAGTCAAATGTTTTTTGACAAAATTTTAAATGCAATTTGATACAGAAAGAATAGTCTTTTCAACAATTAGTGCTGGAACAATTGGATGGCCATAGACAAAAGCAAATTTAAAAACTCTGGGCATATAACTTATAACATTCATAAAAACTAACTCAAGATGAGTCACACAGGTAAATGTAAAATGCAAAATATAAAAGTTCTAGAAGGAAGTAAAGGAACAATTTTATGTAATAACAAATTTATGATAATTTCTAAAAACAATGCAGAAAGCATAATATATTAAAGAAAAACTTGATAAATTGAACTTTATTATTAATATTGAAACTTCGGCTCTGTAAAATACTGTTCAAAGAATAAAAAGATGGACTACAGACTGGAAAACAGATATGAAACATATACATTTGATTATGGACTTGTATTCAAAATACATAAAGAATATTTTAAACCCAATGACTAGAAAAAATAAAACTACTAGAAAATGCGCAAAAGATATGCAGAATAGAAACAAGCATATGAAATGTTTTTAAACATAATTTGCCACTAGGAAAATGAAAATTGAAAAAGCAATGAGATTATACTACAAACCTATTAGAATAGCTAAAACCTAAAAACTTGACAATATTTCTTGCTGGTGAGAATGTGGACTACGTGAACTCTCATTAATTTCTGGAAGATTCGCAAAATAAATGGTTGGGAAGTTTCTTTAAAAAGTAAATATAGTCTTGTCATAAAATTTAGCTGTCTTTCTCTTGGGTATTTATTCAACTGATTTTAAAGTTTATGTCAAAATAAACAGAAAAAAATGCCAAAATCATGCACATAAACACTTATAGCAGCTATACTCATAATCCCCCACAATTATAATAAACCAAGATGTCCTTTAATGGGTGAATAGAATTTTTAAGAATGTGATAAGTACATATATACAACTGAATATTACTTAGTTATAAAAATAAGTAAGCTATCAAGCCATAAAAAGACACGAAGAACCTTAAATGTCTTTGCTAATTTTACAAAGCCAGTCTGTGAAGTCTGTATACTGTATGATTCCAATTTCAAGATATTCTGAAAAAGACAAGCTATAGAGCCAATAAAAAGATTAGTTATTGTCAGGAATTTAGTGAAAGGGCACAATGCTTAAATAATAGTTGAAGCACAGGGAATATTTTGGAGTGATAAAACTATTCTGTGTGACACTTTAGTGGTGAATGTATGATACTACTTCTCGAAAACGATAGAACTTTGCAGTGCGCTGAGTGAACCAGATTGTATGCAACTTAATGAAAAATTGTTTAAAGTCCTTGGAGGATGCTAGGATAAAATGCAAAATGTCACAAAACAATCTAACTCTATTACAAACATTTAAAAAACTCACTGAAGATAGGGGAAAAGGTGCTGATATAAGTAATATTGGAAATGGCTGAATTTTGTAAAACTGAAGACAAAAAATTGTACACTAATGCATAAAGTGGTTTTACACTGGGGTATGGTCACCAGCTGTGAAACTGTTATACATGTAAGTTGGAAATGTACAATTCTGTAAGTGGATAGTGGTTGGTGGGAGCCAACTTTTTCACGTTGGATTGAGAAGTTACAGATAAGCAGTGAAAGGAGGCATGAAAGATGCACATGGTAAAGTGTTATGGTTGAAAATATTAGCATGAACTCTTGTTCAGCTTGCCACATATATGGATGACTACATACAGAAATATTTCTAGATAAGTGTTTGTACAGGATTAGTATACACCTTATGTGTATATTTTTTACTCAGTCAGATGAGAAGGTCTAAAAGAAATGACACCCTTGTGGCAATGAGCACACTAGGTACCCAGATTGTGATTTCCAATTTAATTTTCTAATTAAAGAAACCAGGCCTTCTTGGAGAAATGACTAATTTTAAAACTGGGGCACAAAATACACAAGATGAGCCTGAAGCATCTTAGAGTTCCATAAGCAAAGATTTGCTCAAAAAGCAAGCAAAAATAACCCAAATCTCACAATGATAGAGATATGTTAAGAGGATGCAAATTTCAACTGAAAATCTCTCAGTGACCAAAGTTAGAACAATTTGACCTACAATGTAAATAAAATATTATTAGATTAAAACACAAAGTATTATATATATATATATATATATATATATATATCTGTGAGTCCATACTGATGTAAATAAATAATTGAATACATAAACAAATGGGGAAAATTTGAAAAATCTCCCAAGCATAAAAATTTCAAATAATTTATATAGTCTGCCTTCAGAGATGTGCAGCATAATTCATGCCCTTCAGTGTGGGCTGTGCATATTGACTTCGTTCCCAAGAGTATAGTATAAAAGCAGGGAGGGAAGGGAATTTTATAGTGGAGACAGTTGAAAAACACTTCCTCAGCCAAGTAATCAAGGTTAACACCCACAGTCTCAAGACGTGTTGACAGTGTGTATTCTTGATGCGATGCAGTGAAAGAGTGTTTTACTTCTGTGGTCTTTCTCCTAAAAATACATTACCATAGAATAATATGAGAAAAACATCAGACAAATTCCAGTTGAAGGACAATTTGCCAAATTCTTTTTTTTTTATTTTTTTCTTTTTTTTTTTTTTGAGACAGAGTCTAGCTCTGTCGCCCAGGCTGGAGTGCAGTGGCCAGATCTCAGCTCACTGCAAGCTCCGCCTCCCGGGTTTACGCCATTCTCCTGCCTCAGCCTCCCAAGTAGCTGGGACTACAGGCGCCCGCCACCGCTCCCGGCTAGATTTTTTTTGTATTTTTTAGTAGAGACGGGGTTTCACCGTGTTAGCCAGGATGGTCTCGATGTCCTGACCTCGTGATCCGCCCGTCTCGGCCTCCCAAAGTGCAGGGATTACAGGCTTGAGCCACCGCGCCCGGCCCAATTTGCCAAATTCTTGATCAGAACTCCTTAAACTTTCAAGGTGATCAAAAGTAAGAAAAGACTAAGACACCGTGACGGTCCTGAGTAGCCTGAAAGTACATGATTATTGATCAATTTCTAATGATTGTAACAAGTAAATCACATTAGTATAACATAGGGAAAACTGGATATAAATATATAACTCTGTACTCTTTTTTTCTGTAAATCTAAAAGTGTTCTTAAAAAGTTTATTAAAAATAAATATTATTAAGAAAAATATTATCAAAATTACCCAACCAAAAATATAACCTAGTTTTAATAACTGAAAACTTTTCCTGTTGAAATTTAAAAATTACAGAAACATTTTTAAAGCTTGAGCTCTTGGTGAAGGGAAGATTATTAAAGCATGAAAATTTCACAAAATTTTATACAGGTAGACAGAGATATGTAAAATGACTTTTAAAATAATATTAGTTATATAGAGAAAAAATAAAGACTATCTATACTGCATCAGTTTTCTAGTGATAGATAATAAATTACCCTTAACTTTGGTGAGTTAAAATAACCCACAGTTATTATCTCAGTTTCCGTGGGTCAGAAGTCTGGACAAGGCTTACCCCAGCTTGGGTTTTTTCAATAGCAGAAATCGATGTGTCAGCTGGGCAATCTAAACACTTGACTAGGGAGAATTCACTTCTAAGATCATTTGTTTGTTGACATTATTGTAGGTTGTTAGAGTAAGAGTCTCATTCTCTCACTAAATGTTTGAGGCTTCTCTTAGCTGCTTGCCGTTAAGCCTCACAAATAAGACCACTTGCTTCATCAAAGTGTGCAGGTCAGAAAGCAAGAGAGTCTGCTAACAAGGTGAAAATTACAATCTTTTGGAACCTCATTGCAGATGTGACACCCTATCACTTTTACTGTATTATCTTTTTTAGAGGCAAGTTACAGTAAGTCTTCTCTTAATATCATTGATAAATTATTGGAAACTACAGCTGTAAGTAAAACGATGTGTAATGAAACAAATATTATCATAGGCTAATTTATGTAAACAAGAGTTAAATTCCTATGACATATTTCTTGTCACATAAAAAGGTCGCCAAACTTCTAAATAAAGACCCCAAATGTTTCTCATATGAAACATTGAAATAAATGTGAGCTATACTTACATTTAAGAAAAATTAACAAAAACAAGTAAAATATTTGTTTACCCAATATTTGGTGGATGGGTGAGTGACAGTGGTCATAGTGATAGTGGGTTTAATCAAGGAATAAATGTAATTTATTTTCTTCTGCTGCCTTTGGGGTTAGTTTGTTCTTGCTTTTTTTAGTTTCTCTAAATATGATGTTAGATCATTAATTTGAGATATTTCTAACTGTTTGAGGTAGGTATTTAGTGCTGTAAACTTTCTTCTTATCACTGCTTTTGCTGCATCCCAGAGATTTTGGTATGCTGTGTCTATGTATTTGAAACAACTTTTTTATTTCTTCCTTAATTTTATTGTTTACCCAAAGTCATCCAGGAGCAAGTTGTTGAATTTCCATGTCACTGTGTGATTTCGAGAGAATCTCTTGGTATTTATTTCTATTTTTATTTCACTGTCATCCAACAGTACTAAGGTAATCATATTTTGGTATTATTTCAATTTTTTGGAATTTATTGAGGTTTGCTTTATTGCCAAGCATGCAGTCAATCTTGGAGTATGTCCTATATGCAGGTGAGAAGAATGTATATTATGTAGTTGATGGGTGGCGTGTTCTCTAGGTGTCTATTAGGTCCAATTGGTTATGTTGAGTTTAAGTTTAGAATTTCAATGATCTGTCTAATGCTGACAGAGGGTGTTGAAGTCCCCCACTGTTATTGTATGGCTAAGTCTTCCACTAGTCTAGCAGTACATGTTTTATGAATCTGGGTACTCCAGAGTTGAGTGTGTATGTATTTAGTATGGTTAAATCTTCTAGTTGAATTGAATCCTTTATTATTATGTAATGTCCTTTTTTGTCCTTCTTGATCTTTGTTGGTCATCATCTGTTTTATCTGATGTAAGAATAGTAACCTCTGCTCTTTTGTGTTTTCCCTTTGGGTAGTAGGTCTTTCTCCAACCCCTTACTTTGAGCCTATGGATGTCATTATATGTGAGATGGGTCTCTTGAAGACAGCAGATGGGTAGGGTTATTATTATTATTATTATTCATCTTGCCACTCTGGGTCTTTTAAGTGGGCATTTAGATCATTTACATTCAAAGTTAATGTTGATAAGTGAGGTTTTGATCCTATTGTAAAGCTGTTAGCTGTTCGCTTTGTAGTTTCTATTGTGTGATTTCTTTATATGGTATGTGGGCCATGTACTTAAGTGTGTTTTTGTGGTAGCAGGTATTGTTCTTTCATTTCCATGTTTACCAACTCTCTTTAAAAAAAAAAATCTCTTATACGGCTGGTCTAGTGGTGATAAATTTCTATAGCACTTTCTTATCTAGAAAAGATTTTATTTCTCCTCCACTTATGAAGCTTAGTTTGGCTGGATATGAAATTATTAGTTGGAATTACTTTTCTTTAAGAAAGCTGAAAATAGGCCCTAAATCTCTCCTGGCTTGTAAGGTTTCTTCTGGGAAGTCCACTGTTAGCTTGATGAGGATCACTTTGTATGGGATTGGACCTTTTTCTCTTGCTGCCTTTAAGGTTTTTTTGTTTTTGTTTTTGTTTTAACATTGATCTCAGACAGGCTGGTGCCTCAGTGATGTTTGTTTTGAATAGTATCTCACAAGTGTTCTCTGTATTTCTCATATCTAGATGTCCTCTCTCTAGCAAGATCAGAAAATTGTCTTGATTTTTTTCCCTTAAATATGTTTCCAAGTTGCTTACTTTCCCTTCCTCTATCTCAAGAATGCCAATAATTCATATGTTTGGCCACTTTATATAATCTCATATTTCTTGAAGTATTGTTCATTAAAATTTTTTTTTCTTTATTTTTGTTTCACTGTGGATAGTTTGAAAGACACATTTTCAGCTCTAAAATTCTTTGTTCTGCTTGGTCCAGTCTAATGATAAAGCTTTCAATTGTATTTTAATATTTCTTAAATGAGTTTTTCAATTCCAGAAGCTCTGATGGATTTATTTTTACTATGTTTGTCTCTTCCTTCATGTCCTAAATTTCTCTAGAAGTTTTATTGTGTTGATTTCCAACCTTGTCTTGCATCTCATTGAGTTTATTTTCAAATCATACTTTGACTTATTTATCTGTCTTTTCTGAGTTTCCATTTTGGATAGGAACTATTGCTGGAGAACTAGTACAATCCTTTAGAAGTGTGGCTACATTCAGATTTTTCATGGTGCCAGAATTCTTGTTGTGGTTCCTTCTCATTTATTATTTTTGTAATTATTTTCATACAGGTAGAATATTTTTTTTCTTCCTTTCTTTGTAATCTTTCTTTTTTCACTTTTCCTTCTCTCCCTCCCTATGGTGTGCAACCATAGAGAATGCAAGATAGGGTATTTGGCTTTGCTTCTACAGCCCTATGAACTTTAGTTGGCAGGTTTTGTTTTTTTTTTTTTTTTTTGAGACGGAGTCTCGCTCTGTCGCCCAGGCTGGAGTGCAGTGGCCAGATCTCAGCTCACTGCAAGCTCCGCCTCCCGGGTTCACGCCATTCTCCTGCCTCAGCCTCCCGAGTAGCTGGGACTACAGGCGCCCGCCACCTCGCCCGGCTAGTTTTTTGTACTTTTTAGTAGAGACGGGGTTTCACCGTATTAACCAGGATGGTCTCGATCTCCTGACCTCGTGATCCGCCCGTCTCGGCCTCCCAAAGTAGTTGGCAGGTTTTATATTGGGTTGTTTGATCTACAAGCCAGTAGATAGCACTTATAGGTAAGAACTGACTGTGGGCCTGGCGCGGTGGCTCATGCCTGTAATCCCAGCACTTTGAGAGGCTGAGGTGAGTGGATCACGAGGTCAGGAGATCGAGACCATGGTGAAACCCCGTCTCTACTAAAAATACAAAAAAATAGCCAGCCGCGGTGGCGGGCACCTGTAGTCCCGGCTACTCAGGAGGCTGAGGCAGGAGAATGGTGTGAACCCGGGATGTGGAACTTGCAGTGAGCTGAGATCGCGCCACTGTACTCCAGACTGGATGACAGAGCAAGACTCTGTCTCAAAAAAAAAAAAAGAGCTGACTGTGGCCAACGTTGCCGAGTATATACTTGATTTTTTTTTTTTTTTTTTTTTTTTTACTGGTAGAAGCTCTTTGTTGCCTCAGGGAATGGTCCATCTCAGCCCCAGTGACAGAAACCACAATGGGTGGTGTTGGCCTGGTATGTCCACCTACAGGTCTCAGATGCCAGGCATAAGCACCAACACCACAGGAGAATCCAGTGGGCAGCCATCTAGACATGTGCCTAGGCATGGAGCTGGAAAACTCACTTGGCCCTAAGTTCTCTACATGGGGTTTTAGGGCAGACTAAACTCTTAATCCTAGATACTGGGTGCTCTAGATGCCTGGAGATCTGCCTGGGCATGAGGTGGAGAGAACCTCCCTGCCCCAGAATCTCCTCACAGGAAGTATGGGGTGGCTGAGACTGCTGATCCAGTTGAGCTGGAGCTCCAAATGCCTGACAATATTCCTGGTTGCAGAGCACAGAGGGACTCCCTGTATCAGAATCTTTGTATATGGAGGGATGGGGGAACTCAAGCTGTTGAACCAGGCAAGCAGGTGTTCTGAATGCCTGAAGATCTATCTGCCTGGGCATGTATCAGAGAAGGAAGAACTGACTTCTTAGTAATATTGAGACCTTCTAATCTTGAACACATTATAGCTCTCCATTTAGTTAGGGTTTTTAGAAATTTGCCTGTTTCAGGAAAACTCCCTCTAATCATGATTTTCCTCTGCCCTCACACCACAGCAATAATTATCACAGAAGAATATTTCTATGACCAAAGGTATGAGGACTTTTCCCCACACACTAAGGAGTAGACATCAGCTGCATGTCCTGACACTATCTTCTTGGGGATAGTGTCAGATCCCACAGGTTGAGAGTTCAGTCCCCAAGACTGTCCCCTAACCCCCAAGACACCAGTTGCAAGTCCAGGCCTCTGGAACTTCTGACCAACTGGCTTTGAGTTGAGGTTCCCACAACACCCTCTTTGGGTTCAATTAATTCGCTGAAGCAACTCAGAGATATCAGGGAAGCATATTTAATGGCCTATTATAAAGGATATTGCAAAGGACACAGATAAATAAATGCACAGGGCAAGGTATAACAGAAGAGTCACAGAGCTTCCATGCCCTCCTAGGGTACCCCACTCACCAGGAACCTCCACGTGTTTATTAAATGTGGAGTCCTGGAACTCTTCAAACACAGTCTTCCTGAGTTTTTATGGTAGCATTCTTTCCTTCAGAGGATGAGGCAGGACCCTCTCAGGGAAGAGCCCTAAGACTCACATTCAGGAAAGTAGGAGAAGATTAGAGTCCTGCTTTGGGGCAGGTAAAAGGAAGGCAGGTGAGAGATTCTTTTTCTTGAGGACTAACATACCCAATATTATAACAAAGGACTGTAATGAGGGCTGTGTGTGCTATAAACTAAAAACCACAGGAAAAAAAAAAATATATATATATATATTTATGTTTATAAACACCACATTGCATCAGCAATGTTTTATAGTTCTTAGTGTAGAAACCTTTTATATATTGTATTTTTATGCATTAGATTTACATGTTTTTGACATTTCACCAGTTATATCTTTTATCTTCTAATGTTTGTTGCTATTATATAGAAATAAAATTGATTTTATTTTTGACCATGTAGCCAGTAATCTTGGTAAATTCTTAGTTCTTATTTGTTAGTTTATTAAGGATTTCTTTATCAACAATCATATCTTCTGTTAATAAAAATAGTTTTCTTTTTCTCTCCAAACTTTCTGAAATGTATTTATTTATTTTGTTCATTACTATTCAGTGCAAAGTTACATACAAGTGGTGAGAATATACAGTTAAGCTTTGAACTTATGAAGAACCATTTAATATATTAACCATGGCATTAGCTATAGATATTTTCAAAATTTCTTTTATCATATTGACACATTTCCCTGTATTTATAGTTTTCTGTTTTCAATCACAGATAAATGTTGAAGTTTGTGAAATAATTTTTCTGCATTCATTGAGATGATATATTTTTCCTTATTTATATTCAATGTGGAAAATTATTCTACTTGATTTTATAAATTAAATCAATTTTGCATTTTTGAAGCAAACCCCACTTAATACTGTTATTTTATTTAGTATTGAATAGTACACATTATAGTAGTATTAAATAAGTCCACATGGGCTTTGAGGGTTGAGTGTGTGTGTGTGTGTGTGTGTGTGTCTATGTGTGTGTGTGAATATTTGGATGACAAATTTGACTTATTTAGGTATGGCTATTCTGAATCAGCATGTTAAATTGTTTTTTTTTTTTTTCAAGGAAATTTTTGCATTTTGGCGTAGTGTCATTTATGATATCCTGTTGTCTCCCTTTTATTATCTGGAGGATGATCAATATTAATAGTTTATCCTTCATTTCTGTAGTTGTTAATTTTGCTCTGTGTTTCTTTTTCTCTATCTCTCTGTCTCTCTCAGTATGTCTTGTTAGTATGTCTTCTAAAAGGATATGCTATTTCACTTGCTTTACTTTAGAATTATTGCAATATTTTCTTTTTCATTTATTCTGCTCATCTTTATAATTTGTTCTATTTTAATTATATTGAATTTAAATTACTCAACTTTTTAATGATAGAAAAGTTTTACTTTTTTCCTTCTCATATAAGCATTTATATCATAGATTTTGCTCTAATCACTGCATTCCACAAATGTATATGTTATAATTTTATCATTTGATTAAAAATATTTTAGAATGGCCCACATGACAGATTTATGTCATGACTACTTACCAGTGTGTGATAAACTTTTCAAATTTGTGGGGTTTTCAAGATACTTTATATTACAATTATTAATTTAATACCATTCTTTTCAAAGTGTATGCTTTGTAACATGTCTATCTTTGATATTGATTTATTTTTAAGCTAACTGCTTATTTATACCTATCCTATTCTGTCTATGAAATTGTGCTTTTTCTCTCAAGAGACTCTTGTAAGAAATTTTTATTATGTTTTCTTGGAATTTGCATTAGGTTTGAAGCTAAAAATATTTGTTTAAAAGTCAAAAGTAGAGATTTCATCTCTAGACTGGTGCAAATTCCAGCTTGGCCATGTCTTTGTCTAGAAATCTAAAACCCCCTCTTCTAGTTCTAATTCTTTTTAAGATATGCTATTTTTTTTTGAAGGCTATCCCTAATTCTAAATATATGGCATAAAAATGTTGTGAATCTCTTCTATCTTACTTGATAGATGGGTGAGAAAATGGTGGTGGTAATATAAGAATATAAGAATGAGACTGGCAAAGTGATTCAATATTCAGCCATTCCAACAAGCCCCTATTACAGCTACCATTCTCCCTCTCCCTCTCTCTCTTTGTGCTGCCATTTTAAGGATTCTACTACGCTGCTAGGCAGATATAGAGACACTGTCTCCTATACTACAATTGTCACTTCTGGGTACTGAACTCTGGCTTCCTGGACATACTTTATCCATAAATAGGTAGAAATTTCTCATCCACACAGTCTATCTCCTGTATCATTTGTTTTTATGAGTTTATTTTATTATCATTTTATAATATCCTTAGAGCAAAGAGAAATAGACACTGTAGGTTTGACTAACCACCTTGAACTCACTACCTCTTCAGTGTCATTTTCTTATTTTAAACTGATATCATGGCCAATAAAAATGTTGACCTTTTATATCAGAACTTTTCAAATAAATCTTTCTTCCCAATTTTGTATGGCTGCTTTGTAAAACCCAAGTCAGAAATGTTTTATATATAATTTGGTTAGATTAAATTTCATGACCCTCTTGTTAACCTTTTAAAGTGTTTTTGACTCTATTTTGTCATCTGAAATATCACAGCTCTCTCCTGCCAGTGTGCCATCTGTGATGACATATGGTGATTTTACTTCTACAGCACAATTTGAAAAGGATCATTGCATCACTGTCAGCCTGAATCCTAAGTTAGATAACTAACCTGAGGCCCCTTTCCAGGTGCAAAGGCAAATTGTTTTTGGGCCTTTGAAAATTGTTTCCCTGATACAACTAAAGTTATTTGCTGAAAAGGAAAGAAAGTAAAATTTAAAGATAAAATAAATGTCTGGAATTGTAAATGCATTATGTCTATCAAATTTCAAAAATGTAAAGTTATAATATTTTCCTATTAAGGACAGAGATACTGAAGCAAAAGGCATTTACATCACTGGGTTACACAACCAGCAACTGAGGACAACTTGAACTCACAGCTGATGTCTCCAAAACTCGTGCTCTTTCCACTGCTACCTGCATAGCTTTTTAAAAATTTGTTTCATTTTAGATTCAGGGGTACATGTATATGTTTGTCACAAGAGTGTGTTATATACTGGGGGGGACTGGACTTCTAGTGTACCCATTACTCAAGTAGTGAATACTCTACCTCATAGGTAAGTCTTACCCCTGTTCCCTTCTCCTCCATTTTGGAGTCCCCAGTGTCTATTATTTCCATCTTTATGTATGACCATTGTTTCGCTCTCACTTTTGATTGAGAAAATGTGGTATTTGCCTTTCTGTTTCTGAGTTAATTCACTTAGGATAATGGCCTCCAGCTCCACCCATGTTGCTGCAAAGGACATGATTTCTTTCTTTTTATGGCTGTGTAATATTCCATGGTGTACATAAACCACATTCTCTTTTATCCAATGAACTACTGATGGATACTTAGGTAGGTTCCATGACTTTGCTATTGTAAATAGTGCTATAATACACATATGAGTGCAGGTGTCTTTTTAAGGTAATGATTTGTTTTCCTTTGGGTAAACACCCAGTAGTGGGATTTCTGGGTCAGACGATAGTTCTATTTTTATTTCTTTGAGATATCACCATACTGTTTTTCATAGAGAATGAACTAATTTACATTCTTACCAACAGTATATAAACATTCACAGGCTCATTTTGTTGTAATAGGAAGCTAAACAATAAAATAAAATTATCAGAGCTCAGCAATTCCAGTTCTTCCTATATTCTAATCTTGGACTCCAGCTTTACAAGAAGTGTTTCAGTCTACCTTAGTTTGATGTTTCTTCAGAAAAGACTGTGTTTGCTACAATTAGCAAGGAACGAGATTTCTGGTTTAGTTCAATTGCACAAAGATATCAAATGTCACTGCTGTTCTCTTTACTGAGAAAAAACAATAACTGCTAAGATCCTAGGCATTTCATCTATATTCCAATCGGTGAGAAAGAGAGTGCCAAATTGCAGAAAGCATGTCATGTTTTACTGTGCTTTCTTTTAAGAAGCTTTCCACCATCGATTAGAACTATATGAAGTGATCATCTATGAATAAGGTATGTGAGGAAATACTGTTTTTAATACCACTTGATTCACCTTCTCATCTACTAGCTCATCTTGAAGACAATTATCTTAATGCTACTAAGTATATGTTTATTTTTGTATAGCTCACTCTAAAATTCATGCTATTATTAGGTATACATGTATTTTAATTTAAATACATTGTGTGCCTTATTCTGTTTCTTACTTAAACAACATAGAGTATGTTTGTGAGATGCATCTATTTTCCAATGTGTATATGTAGTCCAATATTCTAATCATTGAGTAGAAACTCCATGATGTTCGTCCAATATATGTTGCATTCAAAATCCCCCATCATTGCAGCAGAACCAAACTGTGTACCTATCTTTGTGCATGTACACTTATGGGCCTGTGTAAGAAATTCTTTGGGATACACATACAGACACAGAATATCTAGTTTGACTAATTAGTGCCGTATTTCTCTCCAGAATGGTGATGCCAATTTTTTTTACTTCCCAAACTTCATGTGTGGGAATTACATCACTGTCACATATTCTACATCACTGTCACAAGTTCATAATATCAAGTTTCTAAATTATACTAAATTACAATTTTATATTGTATGAATTATATTTAAAAGTTTACATAAAATATAATCTTTGTATTAAATAAAGTTTAATAGCCATAATAGCACTGCTATTTTAAGTCCAGTGTCCCTGATAACATTAATTTTGACCTCCTCTTCATGTGTTCTTTAACGTTTTTATTATGTTTTCCTATATCTGAAGGTTTCAAGTTTTGCTCACCATTGTTTGTCAATGACATTATTTCCTTTTCTTTTTGATTTGTAGAAGATCTTCATATTTTTAGATGTTTCTCTATGTCAGATTTAGACATGTAAATTTATTCTCTGGAACTCTTTTCCATATACTACTTTCATTAAATGAAAAAACTTAATTTTAACAACCACCACTAAATCATTTAATGAAATAACTTATTGGTAATATCATCACTTCCATTTATTTTTTATTTCCAAATTTAGGTTGAATTTTTATTGAAAACATCTTTCTCTATCTTTCTTGTATCCAGTGACTAGATTCCCCCTGCAATCCTTGTTTATGGTTCCTTTCACCCTGTAAAAAACACATCACTTCAATATCTGGTCCTATCATCAAATCTTTTTTTCTAAATTTGATTATCTGTCCCTCATATTCGGGATCTTGTGATTACATTAGACTGACCTTAACAATCCAGGATAATCTCCCATTTCAAGATCCTTAACTTAGTAAAATCTGCAAATTCCCTTTTACAATGTGAGGAAGATATCATATTCACAGATTCCAGATATTAGGAAATATTTTGAGAGTCATTGTTTAAACTACCACATGTTCAAAAGAAAATGGAAAAAGATGTATCATATAATGCGTCATCATAAGAAAGCTAAAGTTGACTCAAGCCTGTAATCCCAGCACTTTGGTAGGCCGAGACAGGCGGATCACGAGATCAGGAGATGGAGACCATCCTAGCTAACACGGTGAAACCCCGTCTCTACTGAAAAACATACAAAAAACTAGCCGGGCGAGGTGGCGGGGGCCTGTAGTCCCAGCTACTCGGGAGGCTAAGGCAGAAGACTGGTGTAAACCTGGGAGGCGGAGCTTGCAGTGAGCTAAGATCCGGCCACTGCACTCCAGCCTGGGAGACAGAGCCAGACTCCGTCTCGGGAAAAAAAAAAAAAAAAAAAGCTAAAGTTGATATTTTAATCTTAAACAGTAGACTTCAGGAAAATAAATATTACAATGAAAAAGACAGATACTTAAGTGATAAAACAACCAATTTATAAAAATTACATAATTCAAATTTATATTCACAAAATTATAGACCAGTTCCAAACACATGAAATATGTACTAAAACAGAAATTTAAAAAGAGGCAAATTAATGATTGCATTTGGGTATTTCAATATTTATTTCTCAGTAATTGGTGGTACATTTAACAAATTAAAATTAATAAGGTAAATATACAATATATAATTAAAATTGATAAGGAATAGTAGACTTGAATAACAATATAAACCAACTCAGTCTAATCAATATTTATAGAACACTGTATCCAAACTAAAAAAGATCAAAATCATGGAGGAAAGTATTTCAAAATTTTATGTTTGGCAACATAAATAAATGTAAACATATAACAAAACCAAAACAAAGCAAAACATAATCTTTTTGCAATAATTCTAAAGTAGTAATTAGAAAGAAATGTATAGCATTAATACTTTCATTAGAAAAAAAGCAAAGAGTATAAATAATAATCTAGTTTTCTGATTTAAGAAGCTAGAAAAAGTCAAATTATAATCAAAGACAGTATAATTAAGAAAATTATGAAGATAATAGCAGAAACAAGTAAAAAGAAAACATATAATAAATAGAATAAATGGCTCAAAAGTTGATTCATTAAAAATATTAATAAAATTGATAATTTTTTCTTGTCGAGAATTACAAAGAAAAAAGAGAAATAGATACAATATTAAGAATGAAGAGACATCACTAAGAGTCTTACAAATACTACAATAATAATAAAAGAATAAAAGATTTTCCTTGAAAATCACAACTTCAAGGCTTTCTCAAGAAGAAATGAATCATCAGAATAGCCTTAAATGAATTGAATGAATTGCACCTAAAGTAAAAAAAAAAAAACACACACACAGACACAAAAATTTAAAATCACACAATTTCACTAATCAGTCCTATCAATATATTTTAAATTAAAAATTATAATTTTTCAGTAAATCATTCAGAAAATGAGGAATAAAAAGTTACTAACTCAGTTTAGGAGCTCAGTATTTTCCAAAATCTAAAACCAAATAAAATACAAGAAAATAAATCAAGAAAACACACAGTAAAATATATACAAAATGTAAGACAGTACTACTCCTCATTAACATATGCTTTAAAACAATTAATCAACTCTTAGGAAATATAATCACGCAATATAGGAAATGATAATACAACATGCTCAAATGCAGGTTATCCAGGAGTAGAAATTAATATACCATGAGTTACTGCCATATCCTCACTACCATGGCTAAAATGAAAGACTGACAATTCCAAATGTAGTTAACTAAGGTAAAATCACTTTAGAAAATATTTCAGTCTGTTGTATAATTTACCTCACTTATACGATATAGCTGTACTATTATATATTTAAATAAGATAAATAAAAGGGCAGCTGGGCACCATGGCTCACACCTATAATCCCAGCACTTTGGGAGGCCGAGGTGGGCAGATCACGAGGTCAGGAGTTTGAGACCAGCCTGACCAACATGGTGCAACCCGTCTCTACTGAAAATACAAAAATTAGCCAGATGTGGTGGTGCACGCCTGTAATCCCAGCCACTGAGGGGGCTGAGGCAGGAGAATTCCTTGAACCCTCGAAGCAGAGGTTGTAGTGAGCCGAGATCGCACCGTCACACTCCAGCCTGGGCAACAGAGTGAGACTCTGTATCAAAAAAAAAAAAAAAAAAATAGGCAAAATGTCTACACAAAGACTTGGACAGTTGTATCCGTAGCTTATTTGTATGAATTTGTCATGAATTGAAAAATGAAAACCAATGAAAAATAATTGAATAAGTACACAAATTCTGATACATCTGTATAAATAGTAACAATAGAAATGAATGATGGGCTGATACTCAAAAGCACATAGATAAATCTCAATACTATTGTTCTGAGTGAACGAAACTAGACATTAAAGAGTAAACACCGTATCTTTCCATGTATATAAAGCCCTAGAAAAGGCAAATGTAGTGTTTAGTTATAGAAAGCATATCAATAATTGTCTTGGACCACGGGTGGAAGGGTATTGACTGGAAGAAACACAAAGGAGATGTGTTTGAGTTGATGGAAATATTCAACATAATCTCACATTTGTCAATAGGTGCAATTCATTTTGTTAAATTTTATCTCAGTATATTTATTGTTAAAATATCATACCCTTCTTCCCCTTTTACTTTACAACTTATCATTCAGGTTTTTTAAATCTATTTAGGCTTTACCTTTATATGTTGTATTAGGTGTGTTTTTTGTTTGGTTAGACTAAATTTTGTTTTTCTCTATTTAATTAACATATTTTTGTAACTCTGTTATACATTAATTTTGTTTGGATTTTGCTTTTAGCATTATTGTATTTCAAATCCTAATATATACCTGGGTCCTCCAATAGGCTTTTTCTCCATTGACCCACATGACTTATTCTTTTATCAATATCTCTGTTACTTTCTATTAAGATATGCTAATATCTTTACACAAAATCTCTACTCTTTTTTTGTCTTCTCCAAAGTTAGCTCTTGCGAGCCATGATTAATCCATATATATTTTAGAGTATGCTATCAAATTTCTAAAACAATCCAACTAAAAGTTTTATTTTGTATTGTCTAGATTCATAGATTAAATTGTAACAATTTTACGTTTTGAAAATATTTTCATGCTGTCCAATAACACTTCTCAATTTATTCAGATCACCTTTTTTGTTGTTCATTATATCTTAATGGTTTTTTTTTACACAGAAGTCTTTCATTTCTTTGGTTAAATTTTCCCTGTGTAGCTTTTTATTTGTGGCAGTTTGAATAGTGTCTTAATTTTGCTATATTGCCTACTCTTTTTAGTACAAAATGATTTCTCTAAGTAAATCTTGTTCACCAATTTTTTGAATTTGAAAAAGAAGTGACATTTGCTTGCATGAAAATATGTATCATCCTCTTTGATTTCCAGTTGTGCATCTAAAGAGGCTGGAAATTACCACTTCATCCTAACATGTAAAAATCTGAAATAAAAATAAAAGTGAAAAACCAAGAACTCTTCTTAGACCCATAAGAGATATGAGGTCACAAGTCTTGCCACCCTCCCCCAAATTGGAGAAATATACAAGAGGATACTGAGAATCACAACATACCAGAGCAGAAACCGCCACAAGAATCAGTGCCTGGGTCGAAAAACCTGAATTGTAATTGGTGAAACACTGAAGTTTTTCAGTTTTCAGCTAGTTGTGAAGCCTTAGACTTAAAATTCCAGAAACATCTAGTCACAGGGGCGTTCCACACTTTTCTAAGTTTTACCTCCAATAGCTTGACTTCGTTCTCAAAATAAAAGCTGAAAACAAGTCGTCTCATGGAAAATAATCATTTTAAAATATGCCTGGGCTCTCTGTTCCTAACAAGGCCTGCCCTCAGGAGAAACTAGTTAATCAGAGCTTAATCTTTTGTGGATTTATCAATCTAACTGATCTGGGGAAATGGAAGTACCAAATCATAGCCAGCCCATAGCCAGCTTTTACATGTGGTTGAAGGGAAATGCCCAACTCCATCTCACTTTAACTATCCTATTTCACCTAAGAGGGAAGGAAAAAAAACTTAGAAACATTTGTGAAGTTCAAAGCCCAGAGGCATAAATTTACTAAGAGAATAAAACATAACCATGAAACTCTAGGATGCCTCTCCTCCAACATCTAATCAAAATATTATGAAATTTTGATTACAGCAGTTCTTTTTTACCCAAAACATTATGTCAAGGGCATACTAAAAGCCCAAAACAAACAAACAAAAAAGCAAACATACAGTTTGAAGATACAGAGCTTGCATCAGAACCAGATATGGCAGAAATATAAGAATTATGAGGTAGGAAATATAAAACATCTATAATTAATACAGTAAGAACTCTAATAAATCAAATAGACACCATGTAAGGAGATATGAGCAATTTAGCAGAGAGATAGAAAGCCTAAGAAATAACAAAAAAGAAATGCTAGAGATCAAAAACACTGTAACAGAAATGAAAAATACCTTTGATGGACTTATTAGCAGACTAGACATACCTGGAGAGAGAATCTCTGAACTTGAATATATATAAATAGAAATCTTCAAAACTAAAAAGCAGAAAGAATAAGGACTGAAAGTAATAGAACCGAATATGTAGGAATTGTGTTCTTAGATATTACAACTACAAATGCTGTAATGTACATATAATGGGAATACCCGAAGGAGAAAAATGAAACAGAAAATATATTTGGAACAGTGACTGAGAACTTTTCCAAATTAATATGAATTTTCAAAGGACAAACCTAAAACTCTCAGAGAATACCAAGCAGGATAAATGCCATAAAAACTCACTGAGGCATATCATTTACAAGCTACTAAAAACCAAATATAAAGAAAAATCTTAAAAGAAGCCACAAGGAAAATCACCTTACCTGTAGGAGAGCAAAGGTAAGAGTTACATTCAACTTATAGAAACCTGGCAAACAAAAGGAAAGTGGAATGCAATAAAGTGTTGAAAGAAAAGTAATTTAAGACACCACCAAGTTAGAATTTTGAATGTTGTATCCTGTGAAATTATTCTACAAAAGTGAAAAGGAAATAAACTTTCTCAAACAGCATTGAGAAAAAATATTTTTCAGTAAAGCTGCCTTTTAAGAAACGTCTAAAGTTCTTGAGAGAGAAGGAAAATATGGGTCAGAAAGTTGGTTCTACGTGAAGAAATAAAGAATATTGAAGAAGAAATAAGCAAGGGTGAAATCAAAATTTTTTTCTTTTTAATTGGTCTAACAGATGAAGTTTGTGAAATATTTTTGATCATGCATATGTTTTATATGTGTGTGTATATACATGTGCATACATATATGCTTATGTATGTTTTTATGTTAGGGAATAAATGATAACAATAATAGGAGGGATAGGAGGGAAGAATTAGGATTCTTTTGTTGTAAAATCCTCAATTACCTGTGAAGTGGTACAGCGCTATTTGAAAGAAAGCTTAGATTAATTGCTCATATATATTGTAAACTCTACTGCAGCCACTAAAAAAATGAACTATAATAGATGTGTTGATAAAACAGAGAAAATTGAATCATATAAAATGCTCAAATAGGAAAATAATAGGCAAATATACGGACATAGCAGGCAGAAAATAAGTAAGGACATAGTTGAACTCAACAACACTTTCAACCAATCAACTGGATACAATTCACATTCATAGAATATTTCATCCAGCAACAGTAGAAAACACATTTTTCTCAAGTTCACATGGAACATCTGCCAAGATAGACCACATTCTGGGCCATAGAACACACTTAACAAATTAAAAAGAATAGAAATCATATAATGTCTGCTCTCAGAACACAGTGCAATATTGAGACACTAACAATCACTATAATGGGCTGTTACCCTACAGTAGTGTTTATAAAGCCTACTCTTTCCCCACCATCACATTTTTTTTAGTAAATCAACGTGGAACATAATTAAGTTCTGTGAGTCATGGCAGTGGTTAGTTTTCTTCATCCATTTTAAAACTACTTTAAATTCATAAGCGTTTTGTAATCACCAGAATAATTTTGTATCTAATTCTTTTAGAATAGAATATTTGGAAATGCCAGTACTATGTAATCCAGTCACTAGCTTGTTTCAACCATGATAACCACTTTTCACATATTTTAGTTCCATGACATTAGATTTACTAAATGTGTCATCTTTTCATAGTCACCTATTCCTATGAATCATCTCTATTTTTATCCATAACTTGCATGCTCATATTAAATAGAAATATGCCACCAAATAAACTAAATTTTGGAAGTCTTTAATCTGACAACTAAAATTACTAACTTAGTCTACATTTGGACAAATCATATTATATCTCTGATTTTCAGTTTCCTCACTTGTAAAATTAGGATAATGACATTTTTATGCTTACCTCTTAGCATATTTAAAAGGATCGATACGTGATTATAATTTACAAATTGCCAAGTGCCCTACAAATGCAAATTATTGCTGATATAAAAATTAGCTTTTAAGCATACTCATACTGCTAGGGAAACATATATATTGGTAAAAAATTTAGGAAGAGATGTTTTATATTTTCCACTTTGATTAATTACACTGTGAATTTATTTTATAGAACTAACATAACTATATACAAAGACTTATAAGAATTATACTCATCACAGGAAAAAGACAACCAAATCATAAATACATCATGGTACATCTTTATGATAATAAACTATGCAAAACTTTTATAGTCCTGATTATCTTAACTATTACAATGGTGCATATGCTTACACAATAAAATATGTGAGACTACTATATACAGTTGGATCCCAGATTTGTTGCAAACACACACACAAGCAAATGTAATATATAGACTACATTAAACTGTTGAAAGTTCTTACTCCTGTGCTAGATTATGAATGTTTTAAAGTTTTCTTCATAGTTTAAGGAGCAAAGAGAAAAAGAATTTAAAAATGAACAGAAAGATGTGTCCTAGTCTACAATCAAGTATATGTACTATCTTATTTCTAGAAGGAGTAGACAGAAAGGGAAGAAATAATATTTGAAAAAAATGGGAAAAAAATATATTTCCCAAATATTATAAAATACTTTAATTTACATATCCAAGAGGTACAATGAATGCCAAAAAGCATAAACTCAAAGAATTCTTAGTGATAAACATTTCACAAGGAGAGAATCTTGAAACTAGCAAGAGAAAAGTGACTGATCACAGACATGGGATCTTCACCGATTATCAGCCGATGTCTCATCAGAAACCATGATGGCCAGATGGCAATCGAATGATATATGTAAAGTACTGAAAGAAAAGAAAAAAATGTTAAGCAAGAATTTCATATCGAGCAAAATCTCCCTTCGATAATGAACAATAAATTAAGACTTCTGCAGGTAAAGAAGAGCTGAGTAAGTTTATGCCACTAGACCTGCCCTATGGGAAATGCTAAATAGAATCCTTCAGATTGAAATGTTAGAATATTTATTAAGCAGTAACTTGGAGCCACATAATGATAGAAATATAACCATAAAAGTAGCTATATGAGCAAATATGAAAGAATTGTTGTATGTTTATAATTCTTTTTTATTTTTTGAGATGGAGTTTTGTACTTGTTGCCCAGGCTGGAGTGCAATGATGTGATCTCAGCTCACTGCAACCTCTGCCTCCCAGGTTCAATCAACTCTCCCCGCTCAGCCTCCTGAGTAGCTGGGATTACACCGTGTCTGGCTAATTTTTTGTATTTTTAGTAGAGACGGGGTTTCGCCATGTTGGCCATACTGGTCTCAAACCCCTGATCTCAGATGATCCACTTGCCTCGGCCTCCCTAAATGCTGGGATTACAGGCATGAGCCACAGCTCCTGGCCCAATTTTTTATTCACTATAGAATTTAAAAAGAAAAATGTGTAAAATAGACCTAAAATGGCTGTTAGACTGTTATTTGGCACATAACATATAAAGAGGTAAATTATGACAAAAACAACATAAAGTGGGGGGTGGAGCAATATAGGAGTAATTTTTTATGTTAATGAAGTTAATTTGAAATCAACTTGAACTAGATTGTTAATAATTTATGATGCTAAATATAATCTCCACAGTACACCAAAAGAACATCTCTAAAAAATGTACAGAATGGAAAATGTGGAATGAATAAGAAATGATTCTCTATAAAAAATCAACTTAAAAGTAGGCATTAATGAAAGAAATGAGGCAAAAATGTATAAGACATGGAGGAAACAAATGGCAAAGTGGCATTCATAAGTTATTTAGTTATTTTTATCAGTCATTACTTTTTGTATAAATAAATTAAACCCTCTAATCATGAGTCAGAGATTGGCAAATGGATTAAAACACACAGGCACAAAACAAAAATGAAAAAGCCTGTGTGATGCCAACAAGAGACTCACTTTAGATTCAAAGAAGAAAAAATTTGAAAGTTAAAGGATGAAGAAGATATTTCATAAAAGTAGTAACCACAAAATACAGTTGCTATACTAACACAAAAATATACTAACTCAAAATATAGAGTTGCTATACTAATATCAGAAACATACAAACTTTACATCAAAACTACAACAAGAAACAACAAAGACAATATGGGTCAATATATAAAAAAGATAAAAATATCAATATATGCACAGAAAACAAAGCCACTAAATATATGAAAAATACATTGATATAATTGAAAGGAGAAAAGATCTTTCTATAAAATTGATTGGAGAATTCAACACCCTACTTTCAATAACGGATAGAACAAAGGGAGAGAATCAGTATGGAAATGGAAAATTTTTATATTACTGCTCCAACTAAATCTAACAGGAACATATATAATACTTCACACAATGAATAAATACATATTTTTCTCCAGGGAACATAAAGTATTTCAATGATAGATCTTATGTTAGGCCACAAACCAATCTCCACAACTTGAACAGATTGAAATCACACAAAGTAACCTGCAAACACAATGGAATGAAGCTAGAAATCAATAACAGAAGAAAAACTAGAAAAGTCATAGACACATGCAGATTAAACAATACCCTTGTAAGCAATCAATGTGTCAAAACATGTCAAAAAATAAATTAAAAAATACTTAGAGACAATGAAAATAAAAGCACAACATACCAAAACTCATAGAATGCCTTAAAGGCAGTGCTCAGTGGGAAATTTATAGCTCTTAATGCCTCCATTAACAAAATAAGAAAAGTATCCTCAATAACCTAACTTTATACCTTGAAGAACTATAAAATTATAAGCAAACTTAATGCCAATCTAGCAGAAGGAAGAAAATAATAAAGATGAGAGTGAAGTTAAACTAAACAGAGAATAGAAAAACAATAGAAAAAATCAATGGATCAAATCAAATGCAGTTTTTTGGAAAGATCAACCAAACTGGAAGAAGTTTAGCCAGAGTGAGAAGTGTAAAAGGAGAGAAAATACAAATAAATAAAATTACTAATGAAAGTGGGGATATTAATACTGACCTTAGAGAAAAATAAGAATTATAAAATAATATATAAATAATTTTTGTTGCCAATTTAGATTTTGTAGATGAAATGGATAAATTTCTAGAAACACATAAATTATCAAAACTGACTCAAGAAGAAATAGAAAATTTCAACAGTCCCATAAGAAGAGATTGATTTATTAATCAACCCTATTCCAAGAAAATTCAGGACCAGATGAGTTCTTTGGTGAATTCTACTGAACATTTAAAGAATTAACACCAATTATTCTAAACTCTTCCAAAAAAAATATGAGGGGATAATAATTCTTATCTTATGAAGCTATAGTTAGCATGATCCAAAGATAAAAAGTGACATCACAAGAAAAGAAAATTATAGATCAATATTCCTTATAAATATAGATTCAATCACTCTCAACAATATAGCAAGCCAAATAGAGTAGCATATTAAAATTGTTATACACCATAGACAAGTGGGAAGTATCCTAGGAATGCAAGGGCAACTCATCATAAAATCAATGAATGTAATTTGCTGCCTTAATAGAACAAATAGAAGAAACAACATTATTATCTCAATTGACATAGAAAATCCATTTGAGAAATTCAAACATCAAACATCCTTTTATAATAAAAATATTTAGAAAACTAAGAATAGAAGGGAAGCTCCCTAACATGATTGGAATGAGACTGAAAGCTTTCCCTTTGTTTTTTTTTTTTTTGTTTGTTTGTTTTTTCCTGAGGACTCTCTTTGGCTTGTAGATGGCCACCTTCTGACTGTGTCTTCATATAGCCTTTCGTCTGTGCATGTGCATTCCTGGTGTTTCTTCCTCTGCTTATAAGGAGACTAGTCACATTGGATTAAAATCCCACCCTTATCATCTTATTTAACCTTAATTATCTCTTTAAGTGTCCTGTCTACAAATGCAGTTACATTGAGGGTTAGGGTTTTAACAGGTGCATTTTGAGTGGAAACTCCTACAACTCCTACAACTCAACAACAACAAAGAAACACAAACAACCCAATGAAAAAATAAGCCAAATACTTGAATAAATATATTTTAAGAGAAGATATACAAACAGTCAATAAGCACATGAAAAAAGGCTCCAAAGTCACTAGGGAAATGAAAATCACAACCACAATAAGATATTACTTTAACTAGAATGAATATTATATATAGTATTGTCCATTAAAAATACATATTTTATATATATATTATATAGCACTCAGAGCTAATTCTTAGACCAACTTTCTCTCTATATAAATACATATATATCTATATATATAGATAGCTTAATGGACAATACAAGTTTGATGAGGCTATAGAAAAATTGAAACTTTCATGCATTGCTGATAGGAATGGAAAATGGTAAAGTGGCTGTGGAATACAGTTTGATAGTTTGTCATAAAGATAAACATAGAATTATATGACCTAGTATTTCTACTTTTAGGTCTATGCATAAAAAATAAATGAAAAAAAAAAAAAAGAAAGAGACTTAAACAGATAATTTATACCAATGTTCATTGTAGCATTATTGACAATAGCCAAAATGTGGAAACAAACCAGATGTCCATAAACAGCTGAATGAAAAAGCAAAATGTATATGCATACCATAAAATACTATTCAGCCATAAAAAGGAATAAAGTTCTTATACATATTATACATATTATAACATGGATGATTCTTGATACATAACATGGATGATTCTTGATAACATTATGCTAAGTAAAATAATTCAGATACAAAAGAATAAATATATGATCCCACTTATATGATAAAAATATCTAGAATAAGCAAATTGTAGAGACAGAAGGTAGACGTGGGGTCACAAAGACTGAGTGATGAGATCAATAAGGAATTATTGTTTAATGGTTACAAAGTTTCTGTTTGAAGTAATAAAAATATTTTGGAAGCAGATAAAAGTGATGATTGTACAACACTGTGAATGTAATTAATGCCACTGAATTATACATTTTAAAATTGTTAAAGTAACTATATATATAAAAATATATATATATATATCCACAATAAAAAAGTGGTTTCATGATGTTTATATACCCCTCTGTGAAAATGCTGACTATATTTTCTTTGCCCAGAGTTTTTGCGTTTTAAAATTATGTTATCAGAGAACATATTAAAAAGAAAGAACGTATATTATCTGCCCCAACTCCTGCATTTTACAGAAATAGAAACTGAGATCCAGATGGGCTTAATGACTCAAATCACACTACCATTTAGAATACTTGAGAATCAAGTTCTACTAACATGTTGGACCTTTCATTGATTTATGTTTTATTATTTATTATGTAATGAGTGGTTTATTCTTATTACAGGACTTGCAGTGTTCGTCAATCAGATAAAGGTTACATAGTTTTCTGGAAAAAGTCTAGAGTAGAGTAGATGGCTTTGCAGAAGGCTTGAAATAACATTTCATAAACAACTGTTTTCTTGGTAAAATGAGCAGTCCCAAGGTTAGGAAAGGACAGCAGTCAAGGAGTAAGAAATCCAATTTAACAGCATGTATAGGAGCCTGATAGATTGGGGCCTAAGGTGCACAATTCTGGTATTAGCGGCACTCACGGCTGATTCTTGGAACAATGCTATCGGTTTCTAGAAGTACTACAGTCTTAAAAAGTTTCTTCTGGGCTGATGATTTGGCCTGGAAATCAGAGCTGAATTGGATAATTGAACCAGGCAAATTAACCCTTTTATGCCTGGTGTTCCATTATTGGAACGCTAAGCTTGTGAGAGTTATTTATATCCTACTGCTCGAGGTCATCATCAAAGTCTGATTTTTCTCAAAAAAATTTGCAGCCTCCAGCATAAATGGGTTAAGTCAGTCACAATAACACCATGCATGATCAATGCTGAAAAGTAAAATGCTCTTCAGGCTATTCCTATGTTAAAGAATTGAAACCAAGTAATGTCTAATGCAAGATATTGGTATCTGATCTCTTTTTTATAACAACTCTGAAAAGTGTGTGCAGGCTGAATAAAAATGTGTAAGCTGCTAAGTAAATTGACATTCAGAAGAACATTTAGTGAGAGTGCTATGGAATACAGTGGCAGTAGTATTTAACTCAAATTCAGCATATCTAGATTCTAATTCAACTTACTAACTTCTATTGTGGTTGAAGACAACAAGAATAAGACATCACTGGATAGCTCTGGACTTCCTCATTAGATGCAGAGATTATTAAAACAATACTCCCCAGTAAGCTTTGAGAACCAAATGCCCATTATGGTTCTGTATATGAAGTAATAATCAATAACACCTACATAAGTGGCTGTCAGTGTGTTGAAGAAATTATCTGTAAAATTTAGTGAGGTTATAAATTGGATTTTAAAGATGCAGCTAGTAGTTGTGATTGAACTGACAAAATCTTACCAAGTTTACAAATAGATTATGCAGATGTCAAGTGCATTTTCAAAATTGACATGGCAAATTCAAGACTCAATATAAAAATGGAAAAATAGTAGATTGCTATTTGGTGATTGGAAAGGTTAGTTTGGGCTGATGACTGTCTCAGTGATTTGGAACTTGCAAGGAATTTATAAGTTTTTAATGAATTTGATGTTTCCAATGCATCTGATACCCCAAGAGAACACTAAAATATAAAGCAGAAGTCTAATTTTATTTCCGCTCTTTGGGTGTAAAATTGTCCAATAAGAAGCAAATTAAGAGTGCACGCTGAAATCAACTCTTTATACTTCCTGATCTCACCATATATTATGTGGTCAGCTATTATATGTTAAAACAATTATAGAAATGTGGGGCCTCAGTGTTCTTGGAATAATGCCTCATACTCACCAGTTTGCTGTGTAGGATAAGAGTTTAGGAGAGGCCTACTGGCAGAAAGAGCATGAGATTTAGTTCTCTTTCTAACTGCCATCTCTTTTACTACAAAAGCAGGAAAATAATAGCTGCTTTAACTGTTATGATGGCAATGATGAGATAATCCACTTGAAAGCACGTTACAAACTCTTGAAGGATTTATAAGTGATGACTGACTTTTTGGTGCCTGCCCTATTCCTGTAGTCCAATGAATAAATCAATAATGGGATGATTTAGAGGTAGGAATTTGAGATGGCAAATATTATTGTTAGATTTTAGTGTATTGAGATGAATTTAAGACAATAGATAAAATCTGAGCCTATGTGCTGATTTAGAGTAAGCTGAGGTGTTTTTAAAATATATTTCTTCTAAGTATACATGGTTTATTTTCAGGATTTGTGTTATTGAATTTGTGTGAGAATCATCAAAGCAGGGACTATCTTTTGATTTTGTGTGCACCCTTGGTTCTTGATAGACTCTTTAAAATGCCTCAATGTTTGGCCACAGTTCTTTGCTTGTAGATTGTTCTTCAGCTCAATACTGTTCTTGCCTTTCACTTCCAAAATTCATAACCTAATTGCTATTAGTGATAGCTAAATCACCTCAGCCAGTATCTTAGGTACATACATCTCCTTAGACCAGTCTGTACTTCTCCGCTTTCTGATGCCAAGTTCAACAGCCTCAGCCAGTCAAGAGCTCCACATAGTCCCTTTGTTTTTCTATATGAAAGTTGTAAAGTCAGATCAAGTTCTGCTAGGTTTTCCTCACAGTCTTTCTCTTAAAGATGAATCAGATGGGGTAGGGGAAGTAGTCTTTGTTCTTCAGTTACACTCTGATTTTTTGTTTCTTAAACCCTTCAGCTAATGACTGAAAAACAGAGTGTGATCTTGAGATTAACCTTTCTATGCTTTATTTTCCTCATATATAAAATGAAAATAATAATAGAATTTACTCCTCAGGGTTATTTGAAGTAGTAAATTAGTTTATACTCACACCATTTATAATAACATCTAGAACCTATGAAGAACTAAGAAAAAGTCAATAATTATTATTATGACCTGTCTGTGTATTTCCTGAGATAGCTTCTACCCTAATTGCAGCCTCCTGTCTCTGTGCATTGTGTATGTGTGTATATGTGTCCAAACAACTAGATAAAAATAGAAAAAAATCTACTTTTCAAATATTTATTTAAGAATAGGCTCATCAGCCCTACCCAAATGAAGAAAGATATTGAAGGCTATTCACAATCAATATGAATGTCAACATACTTAGACAGATGGCCAACCTGCCTTATGAGAAGCACAATGAACAAATCAATGAAACTCATTAGAAGGCACTTAAGAATAATAAATTATAAAGGAATAAATAATAATTCAGCAATGGCTTGGTTCCAGGAGCTTGAATTGAGGGTGTCAGAATTGGAAACCACTTGAATATTCCCCGTATAATTTAAGACAAGGTAAAATATATGAATCATTTCTGAAATGTTAAAAATTTTTCTGTATGAACAAAATGTATTGGTCAATTTGCATTTAAGTGTTCTCCTCTATGAAGTGGCTTGAACATGCAACAGAAGCACTATTTTCTGTCTGCCAGTATGGTCACTCTCCACCCTACCTCCTAATTAGTCATAAATGAGAAAACATTGATTTAGGGTACTAAATTGTCATTACTGCAGATGCATAAACAACACAGAAATCTGTCCTGAGTTAGTGGTTGGGAATAAATCTAGTATTCTACTTTACCATTATTACATTTGACTGTTTATCCCTAGTTATTTTTCCATATTGTGTATGGTTAGTATGCTTAGAGTAAAGGATCTGAATCTGGGGTCAATGGAGAAACTTCTCTGACGGTAGCTAATTGGAAAGGACCTAAATATTCATTGATATTTAACTTGTTAAAACTCCCAGGGAAAGTTGAATATAAACAAGGGATAAGCCTTAAATCCCAGAAATGCATCTATAATGTTACAAGTTGATGTTAACAATGAAGCAATGAAGAATAAATTGGAGTTATAGAAGTCTGACCACTTTCCCTGAAATCATATATTCTATCCAGGTAGCAGTTTTCTTCCCTACATACAGCTAGAGTTACCCTGGATTTTGGACAAAAATGCTGTCAATCTGCACATTGCCTTCTGGAATTTTGTAACCAATTAAACCATCTATTAGTGCCCTGGAGCACACCCACCTACAAGTTTTTCAGCTAATGAGTTGCTTGGTGGTTTCAGTAAAAGAGTTTCTCCTTGAGGACCATGCCTTACCCAGTTAAAAAGCCTGCAAGACATTGCTAAAGCATAGAGAAGTACAAGAATATGTACTTTTTCTACAGTAAAAGGGTCAGTGCCAAACAAGTGTGCAAAAAGTGTATAAGATCAGCTCAGTAACTGGGTGATCGCTTCACAGCTTCTATGAGTTTACCACCGTTTAGAAAGAAATTAATATAGGCCTGAGATAAGATTCTTTGTGTGTTTTGTTGTTGTTGTTGTTGTTGTTGTTTTTTTTTTTTTTTTTTTTTTTTTTTTTTTTTTTTTTTTGGTAGAATCTGCCTTCTTTGATATACCTGAATAATATCATTAAAATGCATCTTCAAAAATGATCAGATTCTACTTACTGGTAAAAATTTACTTATGGTTTATAGGAACAAGGCATACAATAGAGAAATTATTTCCTAATATATTGTGTGTGTGAGGGACCTGCAAATAGCTACTGACATATCAGGGGAGGTGGTGGATAACACTGCACTAGGAGTAAATGTCATAAATCTGGAAAACTTCAGAGATACATATGTGGAAAACTCAAATATGTTGGTCTTCAATTAAAACAGTGCACACACATTGAATCTGATACCAGTATCTATCTAGCTATAAGTTTTACATATATGCCCTCATGCAGCACTAACACTTTGACCTTGATTGTTGCATGTATGTGAGCATTATAGGTAGACACTGATAAGGGCCTGTGTCTGAAGCTGGGACTTACCTTCAGAATTTGTATACATAAGCACCAAAATGTCTAGAGGTTATTAAATTCCCACTCTCAAGTTCTATTCTAATTGATCATATTATATCTTTATATTTTTGTCATCTCTGCTTTTTTTCTGACTGTTTTCAATAGATTTCAGCATATTCTTTAAATCCTTTGTTCTCTTTTGAAAATCTCTAATTTGAGGGAGGTGGATCAAGATGGTTGATTAAGAGCAGCTACAGTGCACTGCATTTATAAAGAAGAATAAAAGGGTTGAGTAAATACAGCACCTTCAACTGAAATATCTAGGTACTCACATTGGGACTGATCGAGGAAACAACTCAACCCACAGAGAATGAAGGAAAGAAGCACAAGATGATGGCCCATTCAGGAGCAACATGGAGCCAAGAGAACCTCCACGTCCAGCCAAGAGAAGTGGTGAGTAAATGTGTGACCCTGGGTAATATGCATCTCCCACAGACCTTTTCAACCCATGGATCAGGAGCTCACCTCCTGAGCCCACTCCACCAGGGCCTTGGGTTCAACACACAGAGCTGTGTGGAGTCTCAGCAGAACTGCTGCTCAGAAACACACAGAGACCTGGGAGCTTTACATACTCTAGACCTGGAATCTCTGACAAAGGTAACTGCCACTCAGACAAGGTGTGAGGTCCATACATATCCCAAAGAAGGGGGCTAAATCCAAGAAGCTAAGCAGTGTCAGTCTGTGGACTCCATTTACCAGTCACTACAAAAACACCCTGAAATATACAGACCAGTGACACTATGAAGCAACCACATAAACAAGTCTACAAAATAACTAGCTAGCATCATGATGACAGGAGAAAAATCCACACATAACAGTACTAACCTTAAATGTAAATGGGATAAATGCTCCAATTACAAGACACAGAGTGGCAAGCTGGATAAAGAACCAACACTCATTGGTATGCCATCTTCAAGAAACCCATCTCACATGCAAAGACACATATAGGGTCAAAATAAAGAGATGGACAAAAATTTACCAAGCAAATGGAAAACAGAAAAAAGCAAGGTTTACAATCCTAGTTTCTGACAAAACAAACTTTAAATCAGCAAAGATTAAAAAAAAAAAAAAGACAAAGAAGGGCATTACATATGGTAAAGTGTTCAATTCCACAAGAAGATCTAACTATCCTAAATATAAATGCACCCAATACAGGAACATCCAGATTCATAAGGCAAATTCTTAGCGATCTTCAAAGAGACTTAGATTCCCACACGATAATAGTGGGTGACTTTACACCCCACTGATAGTATTAGACAGATCATCAATAAAAAAATTAACAAAAAATATTTAGGACCTGAACTCAGCTCTGGATCAAGTGGACCTGAGAGATATCTACAGAAATCTTCAACCAAAACACCAGAATATACATTCTTCTCATTGCTACATAGCACTTCCTCTAAAATTGATCATATAATCAGAAGTAAAACACTCCTCAGCAAATGTAAAAGAACTGAAATCATAACAGTCTCTTGAACAACACTGCAAACAAATTAGAACTCAAGATTAAGAAATTCATTCAAAGCCACACAACTACATGGAAATTGAACAAAATCCTCCTTTGGATAAGTAATGAAATTAAGGCAGAAATCAAGAAGTTCTTTGAAACTAATGAAAACAAAGACAAATGTACCAGAATCTCTGACACAGCTAAAGCACTGTTAAGAGGGAAATTTATAGTACAAAATACCCACACCAAAAAGCTAGAAAGGTCTCAAGTTAACAACCCAACATCAAAACTAAAATAACTAGAGAACCAAGAGCAAACAAACCCCAAAGCTAGCAGAAGACAAGAAGTAATCAAGAGGAGAGCTGAATGAAGGAGATGGACACATGAAAAACTCTTCAAAAGATCAACAAATCCAGGAGCTGCTTTTTTTTTGTTTTTTGTTTTTTTTTGTTTTTGAAAAAAAAAATTAGACTGCTAGACTGCTAGCTAGACTAATAAAGAAGAAAGGGGAGAAGATTCAAATAAACACAATTAGAAACGATAAGGGGGATATTACCATTGACCCCACAGAAATACAACCACAGAGAATATTAAAAACACTTTTATATGCATAAACCAGAAGAAATAGGTAAATTCCTGTACACATACACCCTCCCAAGACTGAACCAAGAAGAAATTGTATCCCTGAAGAGACCAATAACAAGTTCTGAAATTGAGGCAGTAGTAAGTAGCCTACCAACCAAAAAACAAACAAACAAACAAAAGCCAGGACCAGACAGATTCACAGATGAATGATATCAGAAGTACAAAGTACAGCTGGTACCATTTCTACTGAAACTATTCCAAAAATATTGAAAAGGAGAGACTCCTCCCTAACTCATTCTATGAGGCCAGCATCATGTATTACCAAAACCTGGCAGAGATACAACACACGAAAAACTTCAGGCCAATATCCTTGATTAACATCAATGCAGAAATCCTCAACAAAATACTGGCATCAAAAAGCTTATCCACCACAATTGACAAGGCTTCATCCCTGGGATGCAAGGTAATTTCAACATATAGAAATCAATAAATGCAATTCATCACATAAACAGAACTAAAAACAAAAACCACAAGATTATCTTAATAGATTCAGAAAAGACCTTCAACAAAATTCAACATCCCTTCATGTTAAAAACTCTCAATTAACTAGGTATTGAAGGAACATACCACAAAATAATAAAAGCCATAAATCACAAACCCACAACCAGTATCATACTGAATGGGCAAAAAGCTGGAATCGTTTGCCTTGAAAACCAGCACAAGGCAAGGTTACCCTGTCTCACTTCAACATGTTATTGAAAGTTCTGGCCTGGGAAATCAGGCAAGAGAAAGAAATAAAGGGTATTCAATTAGAAAGAGAGGAAGTCGATTTATCTTTGTTTGCAGATTACATGATAATATATTTAGAAAATCCCATTGTCTCAGTCCAAAAGCTTCTTAAGCTGACTAGAACTTCAGAAAAGCCTCAGGATACAAAATCAATGAGCAAATGTCGCTAGCATTCCTATAAACCAGCAGCGGGCAAGCAGAGAGCTACATCATGAATGAACTCCCATTCACAATTGCCATGAAAAGAATAAACTACCTAGGAATACAGCTAACAAAGGAAGTGAAGGACCTCTTCAAGAAGAACTACAAAGCACTGCTCGAAAAAATCAGAGATGACACAAACAAATGGAAAAACATTCCATGCTCATGAATATAAATAATCAATATTATCAAACGGCTATATTGACCAAAGTAATTTATAGACTCAATGCTATTCCCATTAAACTACCATTGACATTCTTCACAAAATTAGAAAAAAAACTATTTTAAAATTCATACAGAACCAAAATAAAAGAGCCCAAATAGACAAGGCAATACTAAGCAAGAAGAAAAAGCTGGAGTCATTACACTACCTGACTTCAAACAATACTATAGGATTACAGTAACCAAAACATCATGGTACTGGTACAAGAACAGACACATCGACCAATGGAACAGATTAGGGAATCCAGAAATAAGGCTGCACACCTACAACCATCTCATCTGTGACAAACCTGACAAAAACCAATGGGGAAAGGATTCCATATTTAATAAACAGTGCTGGGAGAACTGGCTAGTCATATGCAGAAGATTGAAACTGCACCCCTTCTTTACACCATAGACAAACATTAACTCAAAATGGATTAAGGACTTAAAAGGAAAACCAAAAACTATAAAAACCCTAGAAGAAAATCTAGACGATACCATTCAGGACATAGGCATGGGCAAATATTTCATGATGAAGATGCTGAAAGCGATTGCAACAAAAGCAAAAATTGGCAAATGGCATCTAATTAAACTAAAGAGCTTCTGCACAGCAAAAGAAGTATCAACAGGATAAACAGACAACCTACAAAATGAGAGAAAATGTTTGCAATCTATGCATCTGACAAAGGTCTAATATCCAGCATCTATAAGCAACTTAAACAAATTTACAAGTAAAGAACAAACAATCCCATTAAAAAGTGGGCAAAGGACATGAACAGATACTTTGCAAAAGAAGGCATACATCCTGTCAACAAACATATGGAAAAAAAGCTCAACATCACTAATCATTAGAGAAATGCAAATAAAAACTACAATAAAATATCACCTCACAGCAGTCAGAATGGCTATTACTAAAAAGTCAAAAAACAACAGACGCTGTTGAGTTTGTGGAGAAAAAGGAATGCTTCTACACTATTGGTGGATGTGTAAGTTAGTTCAACCATTGTAAAATACAGTGTAGTAATTCCTCAAAGATCTAGAGGCAGAATACCATTTGATTTCAGCAATGCCATTATTGGATATATACCCAAAGGAATATAAATTGTTCTATTATAAAGACACATGCATTCGAATGCTCATTGCAATGCTATTCACAATAGCAAAGAAATAGAATCAACCTAAATGCTCATAAATGATACACTAGATTAAAAAAAAATGTGGTACATATACATTATGGAACACTATGCAGCCATAAAGGAATGAAATCATATCCTTTGCGGGGGCATGGATGGAGCTAGAGGCCATAATTCTTAGCAAACTAACACAGAAACAGAAAACCAAGTACTGCCTATTCTCACTTAAAAGTGAGAGCTAAATTATGAGAACGCATGGACACATGCTGGGGAAAAATACACACTGGGACTTGTCAGAGGGTTGGGGTGGAAGAAGGGAGAGGATTAGGGAGAATATTAACAGCTAGTAGATTCTGAAATTAATACCTAGGTGATGGGAAGATCTGTGCAGAAAACCACCATGGCACATATTTACCTATAACAAACCTGCACATGTACCCCTGAATGTAAAATAAACATTGGAAATAAAAGATAAAAAATAAATTTAAAAATAAAAATATCTAATTTTTATTTTACAAACTTCTTTGCCCTATGTGACTGTCATTTAGGTTAGCACTGAAAAACTGTAAAACAAACCAAAATAAAAACAGATAATAAAGCCTACAAAATCTTGAACTTCAGTAGACTGTAGGAAACCAAGTGACTTCATTTGAAAATTTGGAGATGGCTCCATTTCTTATTGATATCTGTTATCCTCAATTGTCATTGCTAAAAGGGTTTATGTTTATTTTTGATGTTACCGATATTCCTGTATTACTACTTAAATTTCAATGCCTTCATTAAGATTGCCTAAGAGTTCCACTGCAAGATAACTCATCTCTTTCTTTATGAAACCAAACTACATTTGGATCCTGTTTGATTCCTAATAGTGTTTTTTAAAGGAGTTTACCTAGCTGGAGCTGACACCTGTCTATACTGTGCAGTTTGAAGGATATAAGGAAAGATTTTCCACAAAGAAAAAAGACTGCTTTTGATATAATCTCAGAAATTATGCCATCAGTGATTTCTTCACTTTTTATTAAGTATTATGCTCTGCGGACTCCTATTTTGAACTGAAAAAAATTATTTCTCAATTGGTATGAATTCACTGTTTTGCTCAGAACAGGAAGACTCTAAACTGGATAGAAGTACTGCTGTATACCATGGGAGGGGAAAATGGAATTTAATTTGGGCACCAAAAGAAGGTTCCAGATCATTAGATAAAATTCTCTCCATTTTACAAACAAGGCAAATAGGTAGGAGAGAAGAGATGATTTGCTTTAGCTCGTATGTTTGTCCTGCCACATGCTCAGTAGACATTGCTTTCACGGGTAAGTCTCTGTTTTTTGTAATCACCCCAAATCCTAAACAAATTGTCCAAAATAAGAGTTTTAATGTAAGGACATGGTTATCAATTTCACCTTACCTCCCAGGTCCAGTATTTAAAAAATATTTTAAAAATATCAAATAATAACAGAAAAACACATCACTTTAATTTTCTTTGGTACTAGAATTCCTGTCAATCAGGTACTTCTACTTCCCTTTGAACGGACTGATTTATTCGTAAACTATGACTACCACCATCTGCTACTTTTCCTTTTCTCTAACTTATTTTCATCTTCAAAGCATCCTTATAATAAATTCATTGGTAAATATAAAGCAGCCACTGCCCTGTTGGCTATAGTCCTGCCGCCTTATTCCCTAGCACCTAAAGAATTGTTGTGGCTGTTTTCATTATCTTTCATCTCTGCTGAAAGTGAAAGTAGGAGGGGAGACAAGAGATGGTTCCATCACAAGCTCCACTTCAAAAGAGCCTTGATCGTGAAAGGTGAGAGCCACATGAGTTGACTTTCTCTTCTAGCACACAATTATCTTAACATTAAGTAATTTACTCTGTAATTATTATGAAATCTTACAACCTCTAAAACTAGGAACACTCTTAACATGAACAGATTCAATTCAAATTTCATTCTACTTTAAAAAAACTTGTATTGAGTTCATACCAGGGTTCAGATATTGTAATGGGAACCAAGACTTCAAAGATAAAAAAAATATCTACTGCATTCTCAGAAAGACTTCATGGTCTATTCTGTAGCCCAAACAGCAAAGGTATTCAGGATAATCTCAAACACATTGGAGGAGAAAACATATATATATATACTTTTTGAAATTTATGTACAGTATACAAATTGAGGCAAGTATCTAGAGGTAAGTATAAAATACATGGAAGTTCAGAGAAAGAGGTCAGAGTCTATGTGTTTTTCCCCTGTGTTTTTTAATTTAATTCATTAAATATTCTTCTGAGCTGGACACTCCCTAACCCTTCTTGCCCTCAGTGCACATATAAAATCCGCACTCTATAGACAGGACCATTCTACCACAGGTCATTTCACTTAACAAACATTTTTACAGACTTGTTTATAGTCTATCAAGTGGCCAATCAATTTCATTGAAAATGAGACACAACTGGTTACTTAGATAAATTGACCTTTTCTCCCAGAGCTAAGTTGTGTGGTTTCTATTATTCATAAAGACACCTTCCTCTCCTGAAGAAAATTGATGATCATCAAGGGACCCGGAACTGGACACACTGAGTTTACATTCTTTGGATTAGATTCATCTGTAGTATGCTGGACAAGCTATAAAAGGCTAATCTGAGTTTGCAAACTTGTCCTCACTTCCTAGGTGCGAGACTGTATAAAGATGGAATACAAAAGTTACATGAGAAAAATAACAAGGCAGAAAGTGTACACAGCTTCACAATGCTTCTCTAACACCTGACAGATGTGTAATTGTTTTATATTCAGTGAATCCCATGCAGAATGAGAAATTTACCAGTGTGAAGGACCTAAGAAACCATAGACTCTCTCTTTAACATAATTAGATGGAAGAGAGGTGGAGAGCACAGCTACCTTCAACCATCTAAGACAATTTCTTATGCTGTCACACCATGAAAACAGGTATTTAAACTGAGACTAAAAGACAATTGAAAGAACATTCAAATGATATTCAGCAATTTATGCCTTTTAAGCCTCTTATCCATTTTGAGATTACAGGTATAAAATGGTTGAAAGTTGGAGATTTAGAGTGAACTTATTGTGCCCCTTACCTGAAATTTAGGAAAAAGGAGCTTTTTTTTTTTCTTCTTCTTCTTTGCTCTGTCCTTTTTTTTTTTTTTTTTTTTTAATTATTATACTTTAAGTTCTAGGGTACATGTGCACAATGGGCAGGTTTGTTACATATGTATACATGTGCCAAATTGGTGTGCTGCACCCATTAACTCCTCATTTATATTAGGTATTTATCCTAATGCTATCCCTCCCCACTACCCCCACTCCATGACAGGCCCCAGTGTGTGATGTTCCCAACCCTGTGTCCAGGTGTTCTCATTGTTCAATTCCCACCTATGAGTGAGAACCTATGGTGTTTGCTTTTCTGTCCTTGTGATAATTTACTAAGAATGATGGTTTCCAGCTTCATTCATGTCCCTGCGAAGGACATGAACTCATCCTTTTTTATGGCTGCATAGTATTCCATGGTGTATATATGCCTTCCCCGCTCCCACAATAGGCTGATGTTCCCCTTCTTGCATCCAAGTGATCTAATTGTTCAATTCCCACCTATGAGTGAGAACATGCAGCATTTGGTTTTCTGTTCTTGTGATAGTTTGCTGAGAATGATGGTTTCCAGGTGCATCCATGTCCCTACAAAGGACATGAACTCATCCTTTTTTATGGCAGCATAGTGTTCCGTGGTATATATGTGGCACATTTTCTTAATCCAGTCTGTCACTGATGGACATTTGGGTTGATTTCAAGTCTTTGCTACTGTGAATAGTGCTGCAATAAACATACATGTGCGTGTGTCTTTATAGGAGCATGATTTATAATCTTTTGGGTATATACCCAGTAATGGGATGGCTGAGTCAAATGGTATTTCTAGTTATAGGTCCCTGAGGAATCACCACACTGTTTTCCACATTGGTTGAACCAGTTTACAGTCTCACCAACAGTGTAAAAGTGTTCCTATTTCTCCACATCCTCTCCAGCACTTGTTGTTTACTGACTTTTTAATGATTGCCATTCTAACTGGTGTGAGATGGTATCTCATTGTGGTTTTGATTTGCAATTCTCTGATGGCCAGTGATGATGAGCATTTTTTCATGTGTCTGTTGGCTGTACGAATGTCTTCTTTTGAGAAGTGTCTGTTCATATCCTTTGCCCACTTTTTGATGGGGTTGTTTGTTTCTTTCTTGTAAATTTGTTTGAGTTTTTTGTAGGTTCTGGATATTAGCCCTTTGTCAGATGAGTAGATTGCAAAAATGTTCTCCCATTCTATAGGTTTCCTGTTCACTCTGATGGTAATTTCTTTTGCTGTGCAGAAGCTCTTTGGCTTCATTAGTTCCCATTTGTCAATTTTGGCTTTTCTTGCCGTTGCTTTTGGTGTTTTAGACATGAAGTCCTTGCCCATACCTATGTCCTGAATGGTATTACCTAGGTTTTCTTCTAGGGATTTTATGGTATTAGGTCCAACATTTAAGTCTCTAATCCATCTTGAATTAATTTTTGTATAAGGAGTAAGGAAAGGATCGAGTTTCAGCTTTCTACTTATGGCTAGCCAATTTCCAGGCACTATTTATTAAATAGGGAATCCTTTCCCCACTTCTTGTTTTTGTCAGATTTGTCAAAGATCAGATGACTGTAGATGTGTGGTATTATTTCTGACGACTCTGTTCTGTTCCATTGGTCTATATCTCTGTTTTGGTACCAGTACCATGCTGTTTTGCTTACTGTAGCCTTGTAGTATAGTTTAAAGTCAGATAGCATGATGCCTCCAGCTTTGTTCTTTTGACTTAGGATTGTCTTGGCAATGTGGGGTCTTTTTTGGTTCCATATGAACTTTAAAGCAGTTTTTCCAATTCTGTGAAGAAAGTCAATGGTAGCTTAATGGGGATGGCATTGAATCTATAAATTACCTTGGGCAGTATGGCCATTTTCATGATATTCATTGTTCCTATCCTTGAGCATGGTATGTTCTTCCTTTTGTTTGTGTCCTCTTTTATTTCACTGAGCAGTGGTTTGTGGTTCTCCTTGAAGAGGTCCTTTATATTGCTTGTAAGTTGGATTCCTAGGTATTTTATTCTCTTTGAAGCTATTGTGAATGGGAGTTCATTCATGATTTGGCTCTCTGTTTGTCTGTTATTGGTATATAGGAATGCTTGTGATTTTTGCACACTGATTTTGTATCCAGAGACTTTGCTGAAGTTGCTTATCAGCTTAAGGAGATTTTTGGCTGAGACCATGGGGTTTTCCAAATATACGATCACGTCATCTGCAAACAGAGACAATTTGACTTCCTCTTTTCCTAATTGAATACCCTTTCTTTCTTTCTCCTGCCTGATTACCCTGGCCAGAACTTCCAACGCTATGTTGAATAGCAGTTGTGAGAGAGGGCATCCGTGCCTTGTGCCAGTTTTCAAAGGGAATGCTTCCAGTTTTTGCCCATTCAATATGATATTGGCTGTGGGTCTGTCATAAGTAGTTCTTATTATTTTGAGATGCATCCCATCAATACCTAGTTTATTGAGAGTTTTTAGCATGAAGGGCTGTTGAATTTTGTTGAGGGCCTTTTCTGCATCTATTGAGATAATCATGTGGTTTTTGTCTTTGATTCCGTTTATGTGATGGATTTTGTTTATTGATTTGTGTATGTTGAACCAGTCTTGCATCCCAGGGATGATGCCAAGTTGATCGTGGTGGATGAACTTTTGGATGTGCTCCTGGATTCAGTTTGCCAGTATTTTATTGAGGATTTTTGCATCAATATTCATTGGGGATATTGGTCTAAAATTATTTTTTTGTTGTGTCTCTGCCAGGCTTTGGTATCAGGATGATGCTGGCCTCATAAAATGAGTTAGAAAGGATTCCCTCTTTTTCTATTGATTGGAATAGTTTCAGAAGGAATGGTACCAGCTCCTCTTTGTACCTCTGGTAGAATTCGGCTGTGAATCCGTTTGCTCCTGGACGACTTTTTTTGGTTTGTAGGCTATTAATTATTGCCTCAATTTCAGAGCCTGCTATTGGTCTATTCAGGGATTCAACTTCTTCCTGGTTTAATCTTGGGAGGGTGTATGTGTACAGGAATTTATCCATTTCTTCTGGATTTTCTAGTTTATTTGCATGGAGGTGTTTATAGTACTTTCTGATGGTAGTTTGTATTTCTGTGGGATCATTGGTGATATCCCCTTTATCATTTTTTATTGTGTCTATTTGATTCTTCTCTCTTTTTTTCCTTATTAGTCTTGCTAGCAGTCTATCAATTTTGTTGATCTTTTCAAAAAACCAGCTCCTGGATTCATTGATTTTTTGAAGGGTTTTTTGTGTCTCTCTCCTTCAGTTCTGCTCTGATCTTAGTTATTTCTTGCCTTCTGCAAGGTTTTGAATGTGTTTGCTCTTGCTTCTCTAGTTCTTTTAATTGTGATGTTAGGGTGTTGATTTTAGATCTTTCCTGCTTTCTCTTGTGGGCATTTAGTGCTATAAATTTCCCTCTATACACTGCTTTAAATGTGTCCCAATGATTCTGATATGTTGTGTCATTGTTCTCATTCATTTCAAAGAACATCTTTATTTCTGCCTTCATTTTGTTATGTACCCAGTAGTCATTTAGGAGCAGGTTGTTTAGTTTCCATGTAGTTGTGTGGTTTTGAGTGAGTTTCTTAATCCTGAGTTCTAATTTGATTGCACTTTGATCTTAGAGACAGTTTGTTGTGAAATCTATTCTTTTACATTTGCTGAGGAGTGCTTTCCTTCCAACAATATGGTCAATTTTGGAATATGTGATGTGGTGCTGAAAAGAATGTATTTTCTGTTGATTTAGGGTGGAGAGTTCTGTAGATGTCTATTAGGTTCGTTTGGTGCAGAGCTGAGTTCAAGTCCTGGATATCCTTGTTAACCTTCTGTCTCATTGATCTAATATTCACAGTGAGATGTTAAACTCTCCCATTATTATTGTGTGGGAGTCTAAGTTTCTTTGTAGGTCTCTAAGGACTTGCCTTAAGAATCTGGATGCTCCTGTATTGGGTGCATATATTTAGGATAGTTAGCTCTTCTTGTTGAATTGAACCCTTTACCATTATGCAATGTCCTTCTTCGTCTCTTTTGATCTTTGTTGGTTTAAAGTCTGTTTTATCAGAGACTAGAATTGCAACCCCTGCTTTTTTTTTTTTTTTTTTCCATTTGCTTGGCAGATCTTCCTCCATCCCTTTATTTTGAGCCTATATGTGTCTCTGCATGTGAGATGGGTCTCTTGAATACAGCACACTGATGAGTCTTGACTCTTTATCCAATTTGCCAGTCTGTGTCTTTTAATTGGGGCATTTAGCCCATTTACATCTAAGGTTAATATTGTTATGTATGAAATTGATCCTGTCACTATGATGTTAGCTGGTTATTTTGCTCATTAGTTGGTGCAGTTTCTTCCTAACATCAGTGGGCTTTACAATTTGGCAAGTTTTTGCAGTGGCTGGTACCGGTTGTTCCTTTCCACATTTAGTGCTTCCTTCAGGAGTTCTTGTAAGGCAGGCCTGGTGGTGACAAAATCTCTCAATATTTCTTGTTTATAAAGGATTTTATTTCTCCTTTGCTTATGAAGCTTAGTTTGACTGGATATGAAATTCTCGCTTGAAAATTCTTTTCTTTAAGAATGTTGAATATTGGCCCCCACTCTCTTCTGACTTGTAGAGTTTCTGCCGAGAGATCTGCTGTTAGTCTGATGGGCTTCCCTTTGTGGTAAGCCAACCTTTCTCTCTGGCTGCCCTTAACATTTTTTCCTTCATTTAAACCTTGGTGAACCTGACAATTATGTGTCTTGGGTTTCCTCTTCTTGAGGAGTATCTTTGTGGTGTTCTCTGTACTTCCTGAATTTGACTGTTGGTCTGCCTTGCTAGGTTGGGGAAGTTCTTCTGTATAATATCCTGCAGAGTGTTTTCCAACTTGGTTCCATTCTCACTGTCACTTTCACATACACCAATCAAACAGAGATTTGCTCTTTTCACATAGTCCCATATTTCTAGGAGGATTTGTCCATTTCTTTTTACCATTTTTTCTCTAAACTTCTCTTCTCATTTCATTTCATTCATTTGATCTTCAATCACTGATACCCTTTCTTCCACTTGATTGAATCAGCTACTGAAGCTTGTACATGGGTCATGTAGTTCTGTTTCCATGGTTTTCAGCTCCATCAGATCATTTAAGGTCTTCTCTATGCTGTTTATTCTAGTTAGCCATTCATCTAAACTTTTTTCAAGATTTTTAGCTTCCTTTTGATGGGTTTGAACGTCCTCCTTTAGCTCGGAGAAGTTTGTTATTACAGACCTTCTGAAGCCTACTTCTGTCAGCTCGTCAAAGTCGCTATCTGTCCAGCTTTGTTGCATTCCTGGCAAGGAGCTGTGACCCTTTGGAGGAGAAGAGGTGCTCTCGTTTTTAGAATTTTCAGCTTTTCTGCTCTGGTTTCTCCCTATCTTTGTGATTTTATCTACCTTTGGTCTTTGATGGTGGTGACCCACAGATGAATTTTTGTTGTAGTGTCCTTTGTTGATGTTGATGCTATTCCTTTCTGTTTGTTAGTTTTCCTTCTAGTAGTCACTACCGTCAGCTGCAGGTCTGTTGGAATTTGCTGGAGGTCCACTCCAGACCCTGTTTGCCTGGGTAACACCAGTGGAGGCTGCAGAACAGGAAATACTGCTGCCTGATCCTTTCTCTGGAAGCTCCATCTCAGGGGACAGCCAGGTGTATGAGGTGTCAGTCGGCTCCTACTGGCAGGTGTCTCCCAGTTAGGCTATAGGGGGGTCAGGGACCCACTTGAGGAGAGAGTCTGTCCATTCTCAGAACTCAAACTCCATGCTAGGAGAACCACTACTCTCTTCAAAGTTGTCAGACAGGGACATTTAAGTGTGCAGAGGTTTCTGCTGCCTTTTGTTCAGCTATGCCCTGCCCCCAGAGGTGAAGTCTCCAGAGGCAGGCAGGCCTTGTTGAGCTGTGATGGGCTCCACTCAGTTCCAGCTTCCCAGCCGCTTTGTTTACCTACTCAAGCCTCAGCAATGGTGGACGCCCCTCCCCGATCCCAGGCTGCTGCCTCACAGTTTCATCTTGGATTGCTGCGCTAGCAGTGAGTAAGGCTCCGTGCATGTGGGACCCACCAAACCAGGCACGGGATATAATCTCCTGATGTGCCATTTGCTAAGACCGTTGGAAACGCACAGAATTAGGGCAGAAGTGTCCTGATTTTCCAGGAACTGTCTGTCATGGCTTCCCTTGGCTAGGAAAGGGAAATCGCCCAACCCCTTGTGCTTCCTGTGTGAGGTGACACCCTGCCCTGCTTCGCCTCACCCGCCATGGGCTGCACCCACTGTCCAACCAGTCCCAGTGAGATGAACCAGGTACCTCAGTTGGAAATGCAGAAATCACCTGTCTTCTGCATCAATCACGCTGGGAGCTGCAGACCAGAGCTGTTCCTATTCGGCCATCTTGGAACCTCTTTTTGGAAAAAGGAGCTTTAAGCAACCATTCCATATAAATATGCATTTGACTATTTCAAGGAAACTGCAGCAATATACAAGAATATTTTTCCAAAGAATGGACAAAACTGCTGGGCGCAGTGACTCATGACTGTAATCTCAGCACTTTGGGAGGCCAAGAAGGGCAGATCACAAGGTCAGGAGATTGAGACCATGCTGGCCAACATGGTGAAACCCCATCTCTACTAAAAACACAAAAATTAGCTGGGCATGGTGGCGTGTTCCTGTAATCCCAGCTACTTGGAAGGCTAAGGCAGGAGAATTTCTTGAACCAGGGAGTCAGAGGTTGCAGTGAGCCAAGATCATGCCACTGCACTCCAGCCTGGTGACAGAGTGAGACTCTGTCTCAAAAAAAAAAAAAAAAAAAAAAAAGAATGCACAAAAACAACAGACACACACACACACACACACACACAGAGGAGTGAGGGAGTATTCTAGTTTAAATATCTATAAAATTCAGAGAGTACTTTAGGAGATTATAGCTATAGTTAGCAAGATATGGAAGAAATACTAGGTGAGAAAAGTAAAGAGGTGACAACTTGACCCCTTGCCAAACTCAATCTTCTCTTTAGCATTAGATTTTAGCTGGGGCAATGAACAAGTTTGAACTCTAAATCATGTTGTAACTTTGGATTATTCTGAAAAGACATTTTATTTACTGAGTTGATACAGTACTTTGTATCTTAAAGTGACCAATAAAATTGCATTACGTAAGCATCTAGTTTTTACAGAGGGTGTGAGGAAAGCCTAGTGCCCATGGCTGTGTTCAAATCAGTAGAAGAAAGCCATAATGCATTTCTTATGATTCTATCTCCTAAACTAGACTGCTTACATGCAACAGTCATATATTTATTACCACATGAGTAAGCCTACATCAAGCTGGCCAGAGCATACCACACTTAGTAAAATTAATTTATTGAAGAGTCTCAACTCATTACAGGTTTAAATGGGAAACCATTTTATGTTTCCACTAACTGCGTGACAACTCTCCTATATAAACCCATTTCCATTGATCTTTTTGCAATATTTTGATAGATTCCATACAAGTAACTTCAGTTTATTCAAACTATGTCACTTCAGTTTCAAAATCTAGGTCTGCTCATTTGTAAGTTTCATTTAAATCCCTTCTCCTCCCCTTCCTGTATTACAGGCTACAACTATCAGTGGATTTAGCAACTTTCAATCTTAAGATGGGGTGGAATGATCTCTTTACTTCCTTCACCTATTCACTTTCACATGCATGTTCTCTGCTAATGGGCAAGGAGAAGGGAGAGTGAAACAAAGGTCTAAATACTTGGCACATTTCTTTCCCTGTCTAAAAAGAACTGGTTGGACATACTGCGTAATGGGAGGGTACTCATTAGTTGTTTTGAGGGTCCTATGGTTCCAATTTAATGACCTTGAAGATCCAGTTTCATTTCATCTTTTTCCTGTTTTTCCTGGTCCATGCACTAAAGATAAAACTGATCCATGACACCAAAACTATGTCCGTCAGATTCCCAAAATAGAGCAGATGAACTCAAAAAGAGTAGTGAAAATATTTAATGAATACATTATTTACATAGTTGTGTGTTGAATTCAGTGAAACAACAATGGATGATGACACACCCAGGGAGTGGTGATATCAAGAAACTGCTACCACTGCAAGTCCTGAAGAGCAAAATGAAGAAAGAGAGTTACTGAGTTTCAGTAAGAGCTGAAGTTGTTCAGGTGGAATTGTCTAGCAGGGCCTGGATTTAGTCACTGGAGAGAGGGTCCTTAACAGGAACTGTGCTTACATAGAGGAACACAGTCACATCTCCCAGAGTAGAAAGAATAAAACTTGCATCTGGAGAGTGAACAGAGAATATAGAGCTCTGAACTGCTTTTTGTCTCTTCCATTCAGTAGGTAGTTTGCTTGGGAAATTAAAGCAAGGTTTATCAAGTTTAGCTACTTTCACTAGTGTACAATCGACTATGGGGAAAAATGCATATTTAATCCACATTAAAGAGCAATTTGCTTTTCCTCACTAGCGTACCCTCTCTAAACTCTTCCATCTCTCCATACCTCAGAAGCTTCAGGAACTCTAAAGACCCAGATGTGCAGTGACTTTCAGAGAAGGATACTGAGAAGTGTCCTTGATTTATCACCATGTATTACAAGTGATTCTGCCATGTTAGTAGGGAAGAACAGCTCTGCTATTTTCTCTCTAAAAGGAGGCATAATAGGTTCCCTAGGAACCTGCACACAAAATTATTTGACATCTTTCTGAGTGCTGTTCTTATATGAATTGAGGGATAATGGGGGGACATGGATGATAGGGCATCTTTTTCTAAACTGGGACCACTCATTAAACACTAAAAAAGGTGTTATCCCCTTTCGGTGATTCCCTGTATTATAAATATAGGAAATTTAACATCTTTGTTCTTCAAGTAAAATTTTTAGACATCAGGAAAAAAGAGTACGCTATAAGATGTTACAGATGTAGAGATAAGCAGGAGAGATCTAAGGGCTGATAGTCTCAAAGGAGTAAGATAGAGTAAAAAAGAAAGAGGTGGGTGAATGTAGAATTTTGGACAGAAGCTAATATTTTTCTTTTCACCTGTGTTCCATACAACTTGCTGGATGTGAGCAGCCCTGATCCCATTGCTGTTGATATAATCATATAATATTAGCGCTTGACGGCCCTTAGGGATACTCTAGTCTAAACCATTTTTAAGAGAGAGAATTTTCAATAAAAAAGAATTGTTTATGATTGCATCATTTCTCTGGTGGATGCAGATTCTCACTTTTACAGTAAATATTTCATGCTTGTTTCTTACATATGTGTCTCGTATATCAAACAAATCATAAAGTTCTTGAAGGAAGGACCTTCTTTTCTGTACATTCCATTGGCCTTAGCCTCACTCTGGGGAGTATAGTACTCAATAAAAGCTGACCAGCTAAATGCAATAGGAATAAGTTAATAATTATCCCAGTTTATAAGACTTTAGAGAATTTTTAATTATTAAATGTATCCTTATTGGCCTCATCTTGCTTTACCTGGTTCTAAATTTTTTCTCTTAACTTGGGATCAGGGAACATTCTGATATGTAAAACTTTGCATACGTACCTATTTTTGAGGGGAAGACATTTATGTTTTGATTTAGTTTGTTTTATAATTAAGTTTTCAATGAGATTACCCAAAATATATTGACAATTTTTTGGTGGACAAACATTTTAGGGAGCGGGAACTCTACTAAAAATTGAGAGACTGGAAGCTTAGGATTCTATACTGATACTGCAAGTAGTTACCTGTAATTCCGGATTTTCTTTTTCTTTGAGACAGAGTCTCTCTCTGTCACCCAGACTGGAGTACAGAGGCATGATTGTGGCTTAAGGCAACCTCAAACTCCTGAGCTCAAGTGGTCCTCCTGCCTCAGCCTCCAACGTAGCAGGAACTACAGGCACACAACACCATGCCTGGCCAACTATTTTTTAATTTTTCTTTTTTATATATGGTGTCTCGCTATGTTGACTGAGCTGGTTTTGAATGCCTGGCCTCAAGTGATCCTCCCTCTTTGGCCTCCCAAAGTGCTGGATTACAGGTGTGAGCCACTGCACTCAACTTGGAATATATTTTGTTAAATAATGGTATGGTTTCTGCTGATCATTTAAACTTCCCAACCTATATTCTCTCCTCTTGGAGCATCACTAAAAGATTTGCTATGATGACTGAACACTCCCTGATAGAAGGAGCAGGGTCACTGCCATATCATTATATCCTAAGGTTGCAAGGCCGGGCGCGGTGGCTCAAGCCTGTAATCCCAGCACTTTGGGAGGCCGAGGCGGGCGGATCACGAGGTCAGGAGATCGAGACCATCCTGGCTAACATGGTGAAACCCCGTCTCTACTAAAAATACAAAAAACTAGCCGGGCGTGGTGGCGGGCGCCTGTAGTCCCAGCTACTCGGAGGCTGAGGCAGGAGAATGGCCTGAACCTGGGAGGCGGAGCTTGCAGTGAGCCGAGATCGCGCCACTGCACTCCAGCTTGGGTGACACAGCACGAGACTCCGTCTCAAAAAAAAAAAAAAAAAATGATTACTTATGAAGTTTACTTATTTCTTTTTAAGACATTAGAAACTGTTTCATGGCTAAAAATATCAGTACTATTTTTAACTCTGTGAGACTGAACTAATCCTGATGCTGTTATGGATTCTCTGTTTGAATTCAGCCCTATTGCTTAAACAATTCTGGAACCTGCATATTATAACTGTACTTTTTATAAAGTGCCTTTAGTTTTATAATCTGATTTGATGCTTCAAATTCTGTTAGGAAATAGGCATGGAAGGATATTGCGTTCCCAATTTTGAGATGAGGGATGTAAGACACAGAGACTGGCCTGTGATAACTGAATCCTGAAGAAATGACCCTTCTTCTTAGGCCTCCCTGGCCAGTCCTTTCAGTGGGAATCCTGATAGCTCCTCTTCTTTCACTACATATATATATATATATTTTTTTTTTTTTTTTTCTCATGACCACAGATCATATTGAGATGTGTTCTCAAAGGCGTTTCTCTAGAAAGTTCTTGTGTATCGTTTATTATTCTAGATATTTGTGCCCATTCTTTCTCCTCAGCCAATTATGACATGGAGTAACTATGGAAGCAATTTTCATAACACCAGAAAAACCACACTATTCTAAAAGTGTGCATCCTCATACAGGACACTGGTTTATCATTACTGAGCATTCAACATGTGCAGGAATGGAGTATGTTCTACACTTACTCTGTCTTCCTGACCACTGTACACTGCTTGCTGGAATTCCACAATTTCTCTCTCATTACTTCAGTTTACAGCAGTGTCCTTAATGAAACTGTACTACAATTGGGAGAGTTAATCTAACTAAACATCTAAACATTGCCAGTTATTTAAACACTTTCCTGACCCTATCTTGAAAAGAGATCTAGATAAAAGGATAGAGAAGAGAGTATAAGTGCCCTAATCTAGCCTGGAATCATTCATGACCGTTCTGCCCTCTAGCCTGTTAGAGGAAAGTCACGATGATGTTAATGTATGCTTGTTTAGTAATGCCAGCCTGCTCCCTCCTCTCCACAGTCTCTTCCAGCTGTAACCCAATTAAATTCAACAGTTCACAGGTGTTCAGAGAAATATTTTCAACATAAAACCCCAGTTGTCTTTAGGGCTCTTCACTCTTTTTAGTGCTCTTTAAATTTGAAATATTCTTCCAACAAAACAAACCACATTTGCAAATGAAGAAAAAAATACAATGGACAATGAAAAAGATGTTAACAATTATAAAAATATTGTCAATAACAAAAAAAGATGATTTCAGAACCAGCTGGAAGACCCATGCATTTAACCCAAATCTAAAGCAAAATAATATTTTCTTGACTGAAGAGAGTGATGAATGAGAATGGGATAGCATGATGTGACATGTATGAGGAAGGTTAAGAAGAACATATAAGAATTTACGTACCATCTTTTTCAGACATATTTATTTAAAACATTAACCACCACCCCCTCCCATACTTCCTACATTTAAACACAGAGATACTATCTCAAACACATATACACTTTGCTATCTGACAATGAGTGCACCAAGAACACAAAATACTCACTCCCTGAGTATTCTCTTCATCAATCTAGAGAAAGAAAAAAACTGACAGCCAATGATTGTCATTCTATTCATAATTACAAATACATTAACTCATTCCTAAAGATTTTGGAATTATTACAGGTAACTAGGTTCTGAAACCATGGTACCCAAAACTATGTGACTTATACATTGTACAAATCCGTTCATTGAGTCAACATATCCAGTATATGAAGCAGTCTTTGATAAAGTGTGAATTTGGAGGGTTATTGCTATATAAGAATTTATAAAATATAATTTTTTCAGGGGTAAACCAGGATGAAAACCATTCATTTACTCATTTATTTAGCAAATATATAGCGGGTGCCTACTATGTGCCATACACTGTCCTATGGTATGACAATGAACAACACAGACTAAAAACTTTGCCCTAAGGAATCTTAAGACAGATAGTAAACATTAAACATATTAAATAACTGAATAATCTAGTATGTTAAAAGACAATATATACAATAGGGAAAAAGAAAGAAAAGGAAAACTCTAGCAGAGAGAGAGGAATCTGGAGTTCAAAATCAAGTGGTAAGGGTGGCAAGGATGGGAAGTAGCAAAGAGCAAACTTCATGTATTTCATTTATTTTATTTTTTGTATTTTTTAGTAGAGACGAGGTTTCACCGTGTTAGCTAGGATGGTCTCGATCTCCTGACCTTGTGATCCACCCATCTCAGCCTCCCAAAGTGCTGGGATTACAGGCTTGAGCCACCGTGCCTGGCCTATTTTAGAAATTCTAGTGTTTGTTGGGTAAATCCTGCATTGAAAACAGATGCTTCTTATTTACCGAAATTAGAACAAGGCAATTACAAGTTTCACTTGGTGATGTTTCTGATGATGTTAATGATGTTATTAACTTTCTTGACTATTTACTATGTGGCAAACACTGTGCTAAATCACTACATGAAAAATGTCATATAATATCCAAAAAATAGCCCCTACCTTCCTATGCTCTATGCCAGTCCATTGAATTGAAAGATCAGGAAAATATGGGTAAGAGGCAAAATAATTCACTTAGTTCCACATAGTGTCAGGATTGAGGTTCAATCTGTGTCTTTAATCCCAAATTCATGGTATTAATCATGACTTAAGTTACAGGTAGTTAGGCATGAGCTGGGCAGGAGAGGGCTCTCCCCACCCGCACTAGGAATGTCAGGTGACGGTTCTGCAATTATTGCCTTGCCTCTCTAAAAACAATAAATTGGTATCTCTAGGAAGAGGCCAGTTCCTGATGGTCCACACCTGTTAACATCAAAATGTTAAATGTGGACCCCAGGCAGAAGCAACTTCTGGGCATGCACATTAAGAGACAAAAATGGTGAAGTATAATCTTCTGGGCACACTCCACCTGAAAAAAGAAGAAAACCTCAGATGGGTATACGTAGAACTCTCTAAATACGCTGCGTGTGCTCAATTCCAAGGATAAGGAAAGCACTGCACATGAAGAAAGTGCACCTGAAGGGAAGAATCATGGGAAAGAGGCGAGCCTATAAAGTCCTAGAATCAAGGTTAAGGGCCCCCTTTTTTGCTGTCTCCTCTCCTCTCTTTGTCCTTAAGGCACCCACTTGGGTCTCTTCCAAGATAATTTTCCTTTCTTTCCTTTTCCAAAATTTATTTTTAAATAAACTTTCACTCCTGCTCTGAGACTTGTCTTCATCTTTTTTTCTGCTTTATGCCCCTCAGTCAAATTCTATCTTTTGAGGAGACAGAAACTGAAGTTGCTAGGGATCTTATGGATACACCGCCCGTAACTCGGGGTAACTCGGATCTCTGCCACCGCTAACACTTACACAAACATATTTTATTTATTAAGCACCTATGACAGGCCAGAACTGTTTTAAAAAAATTAATTCATTTTTAAAAAATATTAATTCATCTTAATTCTTAATTTTTTATGTCATAAACTTTAAATGATCTAGAACTTTGTAGTAGACTAAATAGTGGCTCCCCAAAGGCATTTATGTCTTAATCCCCAAACTTATAAAAACGTTACTTTTCATGGCAAGGGAAATTTGCAGGTGTGAAAGATACTGCAATTGAGACATCCTGAATTATCTGTGTGGACTTGGTATAATCACAAAGATCCTTACAAAAAGGAGATGGCAAGGTCAGAGCGAGAGAAGACAATGGGAAGACAGAAGCAGAGGTTAAAGTAGGTGGGACCACGAACCATGGAATGCCAACAGTCTCTAGAAATCATGAAAGGCAAAGAGACAGATTTTCCCCTACACCTTCCAGAAGAAACACAACTTTTCCAACCCATTTTCAACTTCTGACCTGCATAAAAATAAAAATAATAAATCTATATTGCCTTAACTTACCAATTTTGTGGGAATATTTTTATAGTCACAATAGGAAACAATGTGGATTGTAACATATAAAAATGGGGTGCTGCTGTAGCAAATATCTAACATGTGAAAGTGGCAATGGAATTAGGTAATGGGTAGAGGCTGGAAAATTTGGAGGAGCATGACTGAAACTGCTTTTTTGGCTTGCACAGATAGTGTACAGAAATATGGATGATAATGACGTTGCTAGTGAGAGGTTTCAAAGTGCAAAGCACAGTAGAGAAAATAGATTTTGTCCTAGAGAATTCTTTATTTATCAGAAACCGTTGGTAAAAACATGGACAGTAAAGGCGCTGTGGGTGAGGGCTTATAAGAAAATGAAGAATGTTATTGGATAATGGAGGAAAAGGGACATGTGTATGTACTGCCAGAAACTTCGTTAAATTGTGTTCTACAGTCATGTGGAAAGTACAACTTAAAGCAACAACCATTAATTGTTAGCTGAGGAGATTTCCAAGCAAGGTGTTAAAACCAAAACCTGATTTCTGCTCCCTGCTTAAAAAGATTGAACATGCCTAATCCAAAAGTCCAATATCTGAAACTTTTTGAGCACCAACATGACATCCAAAGTAGAAAATTCAACACATAAGTACTTAACACAAACTTTCATTTGGACACAAAATTACTGAAATTATTATATAAGAGTGTCTTCCAGAGATGTGTATAAGGTGTATAACAAATGTAAATAAATTTAATGTTTGGATTTGGATCCCATCCCCAACTTATCTTATTTCGCATCTTCAAGTATTCCAAATTTTTTTAAAAATCCAAAATCCTAAATAAGTCTGGTCCCAAGCATTTTGAATAAGGAATAATGGGTCTATAGTAAAATAGAAGAAAAAGGAGAGAAATTGAGGAAAGAACTATTAAGCAAAAAGGAACTAAGATCTAATGATTTGGGAAATTATTCTTGGCCTATCAAGATTGCAAAAGTTGCTAAACTTAAGAGATTCACTGTCAAGAAGGCATGCTCTAGAGAAAAAAAACAAAGACCAAATACAAATTTTGTTACTTCTTTGGAAGGATCCAAAGCTTAGACTATTAAGTCAAAGAAAGGACTCTGAGAAAATTAGGCTCGTGATTAAAGTATTCCTTTGGCCATCTCAATGGAAGACAAAAATAGAAATGGAATTATCTACAAAAGACCTTACTAGGAGCCTCTTGTTCCTGGACTGATGTTATATAAACTATCTATATCAATAAGCAATTAATCAATAAATCAAAAAGCAAATATGTTTGGGATATTTACTTACTGGTTTTTTCCTATGTTTTCTTGGTTTGGTGTTTCCTGTGCTTTGGAAAATAGGGGAAAAGAATGTTTGATGACTTAGAGGAAATTACAAATTACCTAAAGATTTTTAAAAAACTAAAATATAGGAGAAAAATAAAGAAAAATAATGTTCAAATGATGCATGGTGTGGTCTAACATTACAGTAGGGGTTGAAAGAAATTAAAATATTTGAAGGGGTTGAGTCTTCCCGTGGGGAAGTGATATTAAGTTTGGCATTTAAGGATAAATGTTATAGTCGTGTTGAGCAAAATGGGGGACAAACAGCAAAGGAAAAATAACTTTAAGGTAAAAGGTATAGATTGGTTTAAGTAGGAAAAATTATCTACTTAGGAACCAGAGGTGGATTATATTTGAGAAGTAAATTGTGGTCAGAATACATTGTAGGTGAAATTTATAAAATTCATCTTTTGTTTGAGAAGCTGGGAATCACTGAAAGGATTAACTTCCTGGATGCTTTAATCAATCACAAGTGTGTTTTATTTTAAGTTTTAAAAGTTTGTCTTTTATATTTCACAGTACACCATTTTGAGCAGAAAAATTTGTGAATTATTAGATTGATAAAAGCATTTAAAAAGGTACTCTTTTTTACAATCACAAAAACATATTTAATTACCTTTATATGAGGCATATTTATATTCAAGTGCATGTGTATTTATGCACATAAAACATTAACTGTGTAAGAATTCCAAGTCTGTTGAGGAAGGAATACCAGTAATTATGTTGCAAGTTTTTATATGGTAAGTCATTCATCAGCCAGTGTCTACCTACAGGTGAAGTGTGTCCAAATTTCAGGTATTATTTGCTCTTGTTAAACTCCAATTAATTTTGTTTCTATTATTTTCTGGTTTTGAACAAATTATTTCATCAACTTATTTGTTTACTGGGAAATTTATCTTTGCCCAATTATTTTATAAATTTTTAAAAATAAAAGACACCTTAGGTTTACAGACATTTTGAGTATATGAGACAACTTGGTATAAAGAGATAGATAATAAGATCATTAAGTTTTGTTTCTCATTTGGGATAAGAGCATTATTCTTGCTTTAAAATGTACTAATTAAGCTGATTTCAGAATCTTAAGGAGTTGGAATCTGAATAATCTGATTTTATGGGCTTTGTTTTCTATTTTTTTTTTTTTTTCCTTTTAGGCCACTTCCATGTAAAACAGAGCTGATCACATCAAGCTTCATCTGCTGTTTTTACCTAATACAGATACTTCACTACAACTTTAGTTTTGTTATTTTTTTTTTTTTTTTTTTTTTTTTTTTTGGGACGGAGTCTCGCGCTGTGTCACCCAGGCTGGAGTGCAGTGGCGCGATCTCCGCTCACTGCAAGCTCCGCCTCCCAGGTTCACGCCATTCTCCTGCCTCAGCCTCCGAGTAGCTGGGACTACAGGCGCCCGCCACCACGCCCGGCTAGTTTTTTTTTTGTATTTTTTTAGTAGAGACGGGGTTTCACCATGTTAACCAGGATGGTCTCGATCTCCTGACCTCATGATCCACCCGCCTCGGCCTCCCAAAGTGCTGGGATTACAGGCTTGAGCCACCGCGCCCGGCCTAGTTTTGTTATTGTTATACATTTATTACCCTTCCTATTTCCATCTCTCTTCTTTGCTGATTTCACTCTGCCTGAAGTATTCTTTACTTCTCTTCTACTTCATGTTCTTCAGTATAATCATGTTCCCCAAAACAGCTTTCTGAAATTATTCTAATTTCTTTCTGTGTTCTCTTTTAATCGATATATGAAAAATTCTCAAGCATATTGACACATTTCTAAATATAAATGACCCTTGAACAACATGGATGTGAACTTCACAAGTCCACTTATATGTAGATTTTCTTCCACTTCTGCCACTCCAAGACAGTAAGACCAACAGTCCCTCTTCCTCCTCCTCCTCAAACTACAATGTAAAACTGAAATGAACCAGGACTTTTATGATGATACACTTCCACTTAATGAATAGTGAACATATTTTCTTTTCAATTTAATTTTCTTAATAACGTTTTTTTCTCTCACTTTTTGTTGTAAGAATATAGTGTACAACACATATGACATATGTGCTAATCACTAATTATGTTATGGATAAGGCTTCTGGTCAACAGCCGGCTATTAGGAAAGTTTTAGGGGAGTCAAAAGTTATTCATGGATTTTTTTACTGCCCTGGGGGTGGGTTCTTCTAACCCCTGTGTTGTTCATGTGTCACCTATAATGAATTTTCTTACCTTTTGTTATGTGACCTGAAGTTCGAGATTTTCAGAATGTTCTGTCAGTTCTATCAATCTACCTACAAAATATTCAAAGAAAATGTCACGTAGACAACCAACATATATAAAAGGTAAAGCAATAACAAAATGAAAAGAAAAACAGCAACTATAAGTAAAAGCTAATGTGTATTCTCCTTTCTCAACCCCTATGATCCCATATAATACTGAATGTTAAAAGAGATAAATTCATCTATTTTAATATATGAGCTTTAAACAAAGACAGTGACATTTCCAGGTGTTAAAAAGAAAGAAGGGCATTAAAACCAGGGAGGTAAATATACTGGTTCATGGTGGGCTAACTCAGAGGGCCTGGATATTTGAGGCTGTGGATATATTGCTTATCTGAATAAAGAAATCAGTTCTTGTCCCCATGGCAAAAGGAAAAGTAGAACCAGGGCAACTCTCTAATACCCTCTGGCTCTGAAATTACTTTCCCCACATTAAAAAGAAACAAAAAATTTTACTCTTCTCACGGCTCAATGAATTTTTTAAAATAGCCTTTTGCTATTTGACACAGTTGTAAAAAATTATTTTCTATGAGAAATCCAAACTATAGTTACAATCTCCTGCTTGTGACCAAGGTAGAATAACCATGACTAAATTTGCTTCCTGCCACTGATAATTGACATAAAGAGACAGGCAAAATGTATGAAACAATCGATTTAAGCCACTGAACATCAGGCAGCAAATGGTAGTGAACACTGAAAGAGAGAAAAACCAATGAGGGGAGCCATCTGATTGCCGTGGCTTACTGACTAGAGAGTTTCTAAAATGCAGTGCAAGAAGTGGAAAACCAGTTGGAGCTTGGCAGTCTCTCCAAGTTGAGAAGACAGATGTGGAAGTCCCAATAGATCAAAGTAGTTCTAACTCACAGGGTAAAATACTGAAGAAAAGAGAGCAGCAGAGAGAGAATGGAAGGTTTTGAGATCTCCAAAAGGTCCCCCTTGATGTTGAAGCTGAGCATTGATAAGGACATTTATATTAAAAAACTACCCAAGAACTGAGAAAAACTTATCCAAAAGAAGCCGCTAAAACAATTCTCAGAGATCACTCTGCACCAGGACTATTTCATGTTACACCATCCAGAGAAGGCCTTAAAATTCACTGGGCATTGGGTGGAGTAGTAATTCCAAGGGAACTGACTGTGTAGTAGGGCAAAGGCAGACCTAGATTAGCATAGTTCTGATTCTGTCTAATAAGCTTAAAAAATCTTGGAAAAAACCCAAATTGCTTACAGGTTACTATATCCCAGAACAAAGCTCAATAATTTTTACCTTGGAATACAAAGTAGGAATACAAAACTATCTAGGACACAAGAAGATAAAATTCACAATGTCTGATGCCTGATCAAATATTACCAAACATGAAAAGAGGCAGAAAACTGCAATCCATATTGAGGAAGAAAATAAATCAACACAAAAAGACACAATAATAGCACAAGCTTCAGAATTAGTATGTAAGGTCAATAAAACAGTTAGAATTCAATTCCACATTTTCAAGAAGGTAGAGAAAAAAAGTAAATATGTTAGTAGAACATAGAAAAAATTTAAAGAGGCTTGAATTGAACTTCTAGATACAAAATCCACAATATCTGATATCAAAATACATTGCATGGTATGGGCCACAGATTGGATGTTGAAGAAGGAAAGCTATTGGCATTGAACGTGAAAACATGGCAGTAGAACAATCCCAAACAAAACACATTCAGAAAACAAATATTAAAAGGATGAAGGGAACATAAATGAAATGAGTGAAATGTGGAGCAATCTCAAGAAGCCTAATATATACATAACAGGAGTTGCTGAACGAGAGAGGTGGAAAGGAAGTCAGATGGAATATTTTGAATAGCAGTGAATTTTTAAATTTCCAAATTAAACCCACAGATTCAAGAAGTTCAAAGAATCCTAAGCACATTCTTGAAAAGGAAATTACAAAAAAAACATACTGAATCGCTTAAAACCTGAGAAAAAGTTAGTAATTCAGAATTAGCCAGAAAGATTTTCTATTTTTTAATACAGCAGGAAAAAATATAAAAATGACAACAGAGTTCTATTGAAAACAATACAAGTTAGAAGATAATGAGGCAATATCTTGCAAGTATGAAAGAAAAAAGGTAGCTTAGCAAAAATATATTTTATAGTGAAAATATCTTTCAAAAACAAAATAAAGACTTTGTTGACAGAGTAAAGCTAAAAGAAGTTGTCACCAACCTACCTGTACTATAAAAATGCTAAAGTAATTTCTTCAGACAGAATGAAGATAATACCAGATGAAAAGTAGCATCTAACCAAAGGAGTTAAGAGCACCCAAAAAGGTTAAGTGGATAAATTAAAAAGTAATATTTCTAACTTGATTTTGAAGTCTCTTTGAGAGTATCATTTAAAGCAAAAACAACGGTGCAATGTAAAGTTCATTAAATTATATGACAACAATAAATGCTGGGAGAAAATGTAGAATTGCACTGATGTGAGGTCATTATTTTGTACATGACAGTATGTCATTACTTGGAGGTGGATTGTGATGAGATATAGGTGTATACCATAAACCCTAAAGCAACCATTAAAAAACAGAATTATAGTTAATAAGTCAAATAAGGAGGTAAAATAGAATTACCAAAATATATACAACAAATCCAAAAGATGGCAGAAAAGCAGCAATGGGAAAAAAAGAATATATAAAATTATTGGAAAAAAATAGCAACATAGTATATTTAAATTCTCTCTCTCAGTAGGTACCTTCAAATACTCAAGTGAAAAGCTAAAAATAGATGAAAAAGTATGACATTAAAATTTGCTTTGTTCCAAAAATTCATTTTAAATGTTATAATTATTTTATTGTAAAAAGATGTGAAATGATATACCATGTTAATATTAATAAAAAGATAAATGGAATATTTATTTAAATATCAGATAAATGTAATTTCATAGCAAAAATATTACCAGGGATTAAGAGGAATATTTTTTGCTGATAATGACATCGATTTATCAAGAGAATGAAGAGCAACTAAACACAATTGGGTCAAGTTTCACAAGTTTTTATGTTGTGAATTAAAATACATATACACGTAGCCCCCAAACTGGATTTTTGTATACACAATAGATAGATCCCTGTCAAGATGGGATACATGTACAAGAGCTGTAGATAAACTTTCTCTCTTTCTTTCTTACTATGTCTCTCTCTCTCTCTCTCTCTCTCTCTCCCCCTGCATATATATAGATATATATACACTTATGTAATCTTATATCTGTAGTAGAAAAGATCTAAGGAATACAAAACATATGTGTATTTTGTAGTAATAAGTCTTATATAATTGAATACATAGAGGGAATTGGAAATGCATGATACTTATTTAAACGTTTCTGTAAGTGCAAGTGATGTTCTGCTGAAATCAGATTCCCCTCACCACCTCAGAGTTAGTATTCCAGAAATATAGCAAAGTTTAAATGGAACACAGTGCACATAATCTATTCTGATAAGGCTTATTATTTTCAATAAATGGCATGAAGATAAAAAAGAAGATATATAACAATTATAAAGTTTTATGTGCCTAATAACAGCACATATTTTATGTGAAGCAAAAATTTATTGAATGAAGAAATATACAAATCTACAGTTTTATTCAGGCATTTAATATCACATTGTAATAATTGATACAAGTAGACAGAATATCAGTAAGGGTATTGAAGACTTGAAAAACACTATTTTTTTTTTTTTTTTTTTTTTTTTTTTGAGACGGAGTCTCGCTCTGTAGCCCAGGCTGGAGTGCAGTGGCCGGATCTCAGCTCACTGCAAGCTCCGCCTCCCGGGTTCACGCCATTCTCCGGCCTCAGCCTCCCGAGTAGCTGGGACTACAGGCGCCCGCCACCTCGCCCGGCTATTTTTTGTATTTCTTAGTAGAGACGGGGTTTCACCGTGTTAGCCAGGATGGTCTCGATCTCCTGACCTCGTGATCCGCCCATCTCGGCCTCCCAAAGTGCTGGGATTACAGGCTTGAGCCACCGCGCCCGGCCGAAAAACACTATTAATCATAAAATAATCCTAAGTAAATCCAAGAGTCAAATCATAGCAGGATATTATCTGATCAGAATGGAATTAAATTAATAACTAATAAAAAGGTTTATAGAGAATCCCCAGATATTTGGAAACTAAACAACATATTTCTAAATAACACCAGGAAAAAAGAAGAAATTAAAGAGAAATTAGAAACTACTATTAACAGAATGAAAATAAAATTGAACATATTAAAATTTGTGGGGGCTAAGAAAAGCAATGTCTGAGGGAAGTTTGTAGCCACAAAAGCTTGTTAGAATACATATAAGAAAAGTCTCAAATTAATTACCTAAATTTCCACTTTAAGAAATGAAATAAAGAGGAGCACATTAAATACAAATGAGTAAAACAAATAAAAATAATGAAGATAAGATTAGCATTAATAAAATAACAACCAAAAAATAAAGAAAATCAAATCAGCCAAAGGCTGATTCTTTGAGATGCTAGCAATAATAGCAAGAGCATGAAAAAGACAGAAATTACCAGTATCAGGAATGAGAGAGATTATAAGGGAATGTTATAAATAACTTTAGGACAACAAATTTGACGATTTAATTGGAGAAAGACCTAGAAAGAAACAAATCACTAAAGCCCACTCAATAAAAAATAAATAACCCAAACAGGTTATGTGTATTAAATCAAATAATTTTTTGTTAAATACCTTTCCAGAATGAAAATTCCAGACCCAGATAGCTTCACAAACAATTAAAGAACAGAAATACGAATATACTAAATACTAATATACTAAAATGCAAATGTAAAAATATTAACTTCAACAAATTTGTATTTGAGGCTGTACAAAATCAACTAATAGACAAAATAAGTATGAAAAACTTTAGCATATTAAAACATACTTATCAAATAAATAGTATAATTAATTAGTAAATAGTATTTCACACGTCCAAATGCTCAGTGTCATAGTTAAAATTCATTTATCTGGATTAATAATGTTATATTTTCCCAGAGAGCATTTAAAAAACATCCTTGCAAGTGGAAAGATAAAATACATAAAATACTGTCATTAATAATTTAATCTACAGTAATCAAATTATCATCTGCAAGAGCAGAGGGCATACATTCAAATTGCTATATTCTATTGCCATCATAGCTGAAGATTTTTTGATTGATTTCTTTCCTCTAAAATAGATGGGAAAAATCCTAAATATATTGGGGAGTTGGTGTAAATTCCTACAGTGGCGTCCATATTATACACTATGATTTTGATTTAAAATCAAGGGAAAGTTACAAGATAGTGATAACTGGGTTTTCATTCATTTCCAAATTATTAAAAGACCTTGCTTACTTTAATCTTCACTTTCTTGCGGAGTCTAGAGGCACAGAATGCCATAGTAAATGTTACTAGATCTTTCAGTGTGCAGTCTGAGTGGTAGCATGTAATTTATTTACAAGATGTCATCTTTAAGCCTCTCAGGGTTTTAATCCTGGTTTTGCCTAGTTTTGTGTCTTTGGACAAAAAGATTCACCTTTCTGAGTCTCTGTTACTTCATCAATATAACAGGAGTGAAAATAGAGATCCCCTCCAAGGTAGATTGTAAGGATTAAAAAACAATGTGTACGGGACTTAGAAGATTTCCTGGCATATCTAAGCAATTAATAAATCTCAGTTGTGATTATTGTTATCATCTTAATGAAGCACATTTGTACCCTAATTCAAACTTTGCTTGTATCTTCATTTTTGCTAATCACTGGTCTACTAGTCACACCCAGTTAAGTAATATAAAAAATTAGGTTCAAAAACCAGCGTTAATCAAATTCTGAAAATCATTTTAAAAAGTAAATATTCTTGAACATTAAAAGGAAATTCAAATGTAGGCTTCATATTGCAATTGATTGCTATAATCATACGGAATTTCTTAAAGGTATCAGCACTCTATTAGCTAAGTCATGTGTGATTTTAGTAAATGTGAATCAGGCAGGTGAAAATCTAATGCAAGCCTTGCACAAGAGGTTTGCAAAGTTATTTGATTCAGAAGCAACAGGCATTGAAGCCCTTTTTAAATTAAGAAAACTAAGTCACCAAACATATTTACACATATGTTTAAATGTAACTTCATCTGTTTGGGGATTGTGTAGTATGCACAATGTATTTTATATTTAATCCATTCTAATTACCTAAAAAATCCTTTGAGGAATTATTTCCGCTACTCTATGCTTTCCGTGCCATTGGGGATAGATATGTAACTTGCTTCAAATACTAAGTCAATTATAAATGTCTGTGTTGTTTGGACTGTATTTTATTAAAAAGATGTCTAAATGATGTTAGGTAATTTATTTAAAAAGAAAAGAAAAGCCGAGGCCGGGCGTGGTGGCTCCTGCCTGTAATCCCAGCACTTTGGGAGGCCACGGCAGGTGACTCACAAGGTCAGGAGTTCAAGACCAGCCTGGCCAAGATGGTGAAACCTCGTCTCTACTAAAAATACAAAACTTAGCTGGGCGTAGTGATGGGCACCTGTAATCCCAGCTACTCGGGAGGCTGAGGCAGAGAATTGCTTGAACCCAGGAAGCAGAGGTTGCCATGAGCCGAAATTGCACCACTGCACTCCAGCCTGGGTGACAGAGTGAGACTCCATCTAAAAGAAGGAAAGAAGGAAAGGAAGGAAGGAAGGAAGGAAGGAAGGAAGGAAGGAAGGAAGGAAGGAGGGAGGGAGGGAGGGAGGGAAGGAAGAAAGGAAAGAAGGAAAGAGAAAAAAAGAAGGAAGGAAGGAAAGAAAGGAAGAAAGGAAGGAAGGAAGGAAAGGAAGGAAAGGAAGGAAAGGAAGGAAAGGAAGGAAAGGAAAGAAAGAAAAGCCAGGATAGACTAAATGATACTGTTAAAGCAGGTAGCCAGTCAGGCATGAGCAGGACAGAGAGGGCTCCCTCCCCTCCTATCAGGAACGGCAGACAACCACCAGGTGATGGTCAGGCAGTTGTTAGATTGTGTCTTTAAAATAACTGGTTGCAGCTGGCACCAAGGAACAGCAGTCTCCCAATAGATAGAAAAAACCTGAAACTGGTGATCAGCAGCTTCCTGATAAGATCTCAGGAGTTGGATGAGTGGGTTTAAGCATACACACTAAGAGACAACATGGTGGAGTTTAACTGGTAGTTGACCTTCTAGGAGCATTCAACTGGTAAGTGAAGAATACCACAAGTGAGCATGCTTGCAACTGCAGTAAACACACTACTCATACAGCCCCTCCCAAGTGCTCGCAGGCCACTGCACATGCAGACAGCCCACCCTAAGGGAAGAAACAGGGGAGAAGTAATGCAAGACCCTGGAAGCGTGCCAGCATATCAAACCCTAAGTCAAAAGTCAAACTGTGCACTTGATCTCTCAAGTCGTCTACTTGGCCCTCTTCCAAGTGTACTTTACTTCCTCTCATTTCAGTTCTAAAGGTTTTTAATAAACATTCACTCCTGCTCTAACACTTGCTTAAATCTCTCCTTCTGCTTTATGCCCCTCAGTCGAATTCTTTGCTCTGAGGCAGCAAGAATTGAGATTGCTGCAGACCCATACAGATTCGCCACAGGTAACAGTACTGGACATGTCCTCCTAATCTAAACAACTAAACAACTCTTCAAAATATATGAAACAATTGCTTTTAGACAATCTATAACAAGCAGCACAGACTGTGGTCCATGAGAGAAGGCAAACAAGTTAATTATGTGAGCACTGTCATCACACTGATTTTTGCCTTGGTATTTTTTTCAAGATGATAGAGAGCAAGTACGGAGGTCTTGTCGAGTTGAGGAGACAGATAATAGCATTGGGGAAGGTTGAAATGGATAGATTTTACAGATTTTATCAGGGCTAAAAAATCTGCTTCAGGGTCCCCTTGAGTCTTTGATTAAGTACTAAGGTGTGCATGTCTAGGGTTGACTCCATGGCATCAGGCAAATAACAATTACTGAAGAAAGAACAACTTTCACGGAACTGCCACTCCAGTCAAAGCCTGAAAAGCTGAGGGAACAACCCCGGAGGGCCTAAAGGAATGTCCCGGATATCAGTGAAAAGAGAGACGAGATCTTAAGCTGAAAATCATAAAAGATAAATAAATGAATGATAGCTACTTGTCTTACTCAGTCCCATACCTTCCTTACCAGATACTTGCAGTCATTTCTATCTTTTATCTTGAGATTGCCCATCAGATATGAGAACTTCTTCTTGATACATAGTTGCAAGGAGATTTTGATTATCGATGGGATTACATTTGTCACCTCATAGACCTCCAAAAGGAAATTCTATGTCTTTGTGAGTAAATTGTAAAGGGGAATTATTTATTACACTACTCTTAGGAGAATTGCTACTCTTACTCTACTATTCACAGTAAAACTATACACTGTATCACCTACAATGTGGAATTCTAGATGGAACATTCTAATTGCTGTAATATTCTGCCTTATCATGTTTATAACAGGATTAATAATTACAGGAATGATTTTGTCAAAGTTAGCAATAAAGTTACTCTAGCCACCCAATTCAATGGCATGTATCCTATATTAAGAAAATGTTGCTTCTATATTAACGCTTCTGGTAAAGCACAGCGACATCTGGTGGAGACAACCAGTATTACAACCCATCTAAATGGCTAACAGGTATCAAACAAACTCTACTGTCATGGTTATAGCCTATAGTACCCCTACTAATAGTGGTAATCTTAATACTCATATTCGAACTCTATATTCTCAACTTCTTGTAAAATTAATCTCTTCTCACCTAGAAGCTATTAAACTCCAAATGGTGCCTCAGATGGAACCACGCATGGACATGTCTTTCTTCTGGGGACCCTTAGATTGACTCCAGGAGGAGCCCTAGCTCCTGTTCCCTACATGATGCCCCTCTCCAGCAGGAAGTAGCCAGAAAGAGTCATGTTCAACACCCCCAACAGCAATTAGGTTTTCCACTCCTGAGGGGGTAAATGATACAGGAGGTAGAAAGAAATTATTTAGGCAGATAGTGAAGGCAAAAGAGTCCTCAGCAGAATTTATTTTGGAAGCTACCATAAATTTACATCCTATGCAAATGGCACAACTGGTCCAACCAGTCTTTCATGCCCTATGTAAATCAGATACCACCTCTTCACCAACTCATCTATAAAACTCACTGCATTTCACCACAGATCCAACAACGCATTTTTCTGGGACCCCTCTCTGCAGCAGAGAGCTGTTCTCTTTCTTTAACCTAACTTGTGCTCTCAACTTCACTCTTTGTCCATGTCCTTGTTCTCCATGGCCATGAGACAATGAACTCCAAGTGTTACTCCAGACAACGGGGCTGTTTTATCAGTAGATTTGACATGAAAGAATAAAAAAAATCAGTAAACTTGAAGGTACAGTACAAAATTTTAAATATGAAGTGCCTGGAGAAAGCAAGTTTAGTGTGAGGGGTGATTCTCTTTCTTTTGCCTAACTTCTGCTCTCAACTTCACTCTTTGTGTGTCCATTTCCTTGTTATCCAAGGCCATGAGACAATTAACTGCAAGTGTTACTCCAGACAAGGAGGCTGTTTTATCAGTAGATTTGACATGAAAGAATAAAAAAGTCAGTAAACTTGGCCGGGCGCGGTGGCTCAAGCCTGTAATCCCAGCACTTTGGGAGGCCGAGACGGGCGGATCACGAGGTCAGGAGATCGAGACCATCCTGGCTAACACGGTGAAACCCCGTCTCTACTAAAAATACAAAAACTTAGCCGGGCGAGGTGGCGGGCGCCTGTAGTCTCAGCTACTCGGGAGGCTGAGGC